>NC_057808.1:445180185-445204827 GCF_018294505.1 Triticum aestivum | reverse complement strand
GCCTGACGCCGCCCCGCGCCGCCTCGCCTCAGCCGCCCGCTGCCGTCGTCGTTCGCCGGATCCGCCGGAGGTAGCCTCGCCGTCGCCGCCGATTTTCTTCGGAAAACCGCACGGTTTTTTTAGAACCGTGGTTTATTATTATTTTTATATCCTTTTTTTTCGGTTTAGTTATATAGCGAACGCCCGTTTGTTCGTTCGTTTTAAAGAACGGGTTTCACCGTTTAACCGCAGACAGCGAACGTTCATTTGTTAGCCTGTTCGTCAGTTTTTCTTTTTCTCGGATTTTCCGCGATTATTTTCGGTCGCGATTTCTGATCCAATTTTCGTTCTAGTATAATTTTTCGCTCATTTATTGTAATTAGGCGATTCAAGCGCCTAGAGTTTCGTCTCGAAGCCCTCTTTCTGTTTAACTAACTTAAACAAGTTTTTGCTACTATAAAATTTGACTTCAGTCAGATTAGTAAACGAAGCTTGTTTCTTTCGCCGTTTGAGTTTTGTTGCTTCGTTCGATTTGATTCTTTTTGCATACCGGAGTTCTTAAGTTGAACTTTCTGGTTAGATCTCTTATTTTAGTTTTAGCCATGCCCTTGCTTGTTTGCTTATTGTAGGCTTGTTGTTTGTTTGCGATAGAATACCCGGAGTGCGAGGCGTGCTACTACGAGTCTCTAGGTTTCGTGGATCATCAGCAAGGCAAGTAACACTTTGATCATACCTCTTTCATACCCAGTTTTATTGCATTAGATCAACCATCAAACATTCCATGGTTAGGATCTAAATAACATGTGGGTATTGGGAAGTAGTTGAGGTAGTACCTATTACCTGTTTTATTATCAAACCCTGGGAGTTACTTCTACGTTGCTTATATTGCTATGCTATGCTCGTAGACGTGGTTTGGGTTTGAGAGTATTCATGACAGATGTGAGGTTGTTAATTAATGGTTCAACTTAAGGTGGCAACTTAAATACACATCTGGGTGGATTGAGGCACCTAGGGAACCCAGTGATTGCCTGTATTTTTGGAAATCCCGGGGTACCGTGTGATTCTCCTATGGACTGCCACCCATGCTCAAAGGGATCATGAGATTATTCATGCTAGAAACTTCCGTGTGCAGCCACAAGCCATTATGGGCTCTGGCATAGTTGATTAAGTCGTGTGAACTCTTATAGTGGTAGACTAGCAGATGTAGGGGATGTAGGTGGTACTGTCTACCCATCGTAAGGTGCTAACGCTTCTGAAAGACTATGTCTCGGTCATCCGTTTCTCAAACACCATGTAGTGCGAGAAATCCAACGGAGGAGATCGAGTCTTGTGGGGAAAAGTGTGCAAACCTCTGCAGAGTGTACAAACTAATCATGGTTAGCCGTGTCCCCGGTTATGGACGTCTTGAGTATCTGGTTCTTGGATTATCATGTTGATCTCATCACTCTATATATTAAATTTGTTGGGTTGTTAATGATTACTTTTAATTGGGATTGAGAGGGGGTTTACCTTCTCAATATTTTTCAACAAACTTTGTAGTTAAATAAAATATATTCCTTTGCAGTAGGGAAAAATTGGCTTTATGCAAAACATATTAACCATACAGCCTCCACCAGCCATATATGCATGTAGTGATAGCATTATTTTGTTCATTACTCTTTTGTGTTACATTGCCAGCATATTCCATGTGCTGACCCGTTTCAGGGCTGCAACGTATCATGTTGCAGACTTTTCAGACAACGAGTAAGGAGCCTTAGGTCGTGGTCTTTCACTCAGTGATGCCGTTGGAGTTGTTGGACTCACTTTATCTTCCAAGCCTTCCGCTGTTATCGTATTAGATGGCCTTAAGCCATATTTATTGTAATTAGTTCTCTTTTGAGACATTCGATGTAACAAGTGTGTGATTGCTACTCTGTTATAAATCCTTCAAGTACTGTGCGTGTCAGCATTACCGATCCAGGGATGACACTTATGCACAGAGATCAGACTGTTTGAGGTCTGGTCGCTACAATACATTTATAGCTCTAGTGCGTCCGTTGCATGGCAATCCCTACCCCTTGCAGTGACATCAATTGATGGGCATCTCTATAGCCCATTGATTAGCCGCGTCGATGTGAGACTTTCTCCTTTTTTGTCTTCTCCTTACAACCTCCATCATCATACTCTGTTCCACCTATAGTGCTATGTCCATGGCTCGCGCTCATATATTGCGTGAAAGTTGAAAAAGTTTGAGAATGCTAAAGTATGAAAGAATTGCTTGGCTTGTCACCGGGGTTGTGCATGATGGGAGCATTTTGTGTGACGAAAATGAAGCATGGCCAAACTATATGATTTTATAGGGATGAGCTTTCTTTGGCTATGTTATTTTGAGAAGACATAATTGCTTGGTTAGTATGCTTGAAGTATTATTATTTTTATGTCAATATTAAACTTTTGTCTTGAATCTTTTGGATCTGAACATTCATGCCACAATAAATAAAGTTACATTGGAAAATATGTTAGGTAGCATTCCACATCAAAAATTCTGTTTTTATCATTTACCTACTCGAGGACGAGCAAGAATTAAGCTTGGGGATGCTTGATACGTCTCCAACGTATCTATAATTTTTGATTGTTCCATGCTATTATATTATCCATCTAGGATGTTTTATATGCATTTATATGCTATTTTATATGATTTCTGGGACTAACCTATTAACCTAGAGCCCAGTGCCAGTTTCTGTTTTTTCCTTGTTTTTGAGTATCGTAGAAAAGGAATACCAAACGGAGTCCAATTGATGTGCCAATTTTTGATGATTTTTTATGGACCAAAAGAAGCCCCCGGAGTAAAAGAGTTGGGCCAGAAGAGTCCCGGGCCGTCCACGAGGGTGGGGGGGGGGGCCCTACCCCCTGGGCGCGTCCCCTATCTCGTGGACAACTCGGAGACCCCCCCCCGTGACGTGAGAACTACGCCAAAAATTCCTATAAATACATAAACCTCCAGAAAATAACCTAGATCGGGAGTTCCACCGCCGCAAGCCTCTGTAGCCACCAAAAACCAATAGGGACCCTGTTTCGGCACCCTGCCGGAGGGGGGATCCCTCACCGGTGGCCATCTTCATCATCCCGGCGCTCTCCATGACGAGGAGGGAGTAGGTCACCCTTGGGGCTGAGGGTATGTACCAGTAGCTATGTGTTTGATCTATCTCTCTCTCTCTCTCTCTCTCGTGTTCTTGATTTGGCACGATCTTGATGTACCGCGAGCTTTGCTACTATAGTTGGATCTTATGATGTTTCTCCCCCTCTATATTCTTGTAATGGATTGAGTTTTCCCTTTGAAGTTATCTTATTGGATTGTGTCTTTAAGGATTTGAGAACACTTTATGTATGTCTTGCATGTGCTTATCTGTGGTGACAATGGGATATTCATGTGATCTACTTGATGTATGTTTTGGTGATCAACTTGCAGGTTCAGTGACCTTGTGAACTGATGCATAGGGGTTGGCACACGTTTTCGTCTTGACTCTCCGGTAGAAACTTTGGGGCACTCTTTGAAGTCCTTTGTGTTGGTTTGAATTAGATGAATCTGAGATTGTGTGATGCATATCGTATAATCATACCCGCGGATACTTGTGGTGACATTGGAGTATCTAGGTGACATTAGGGTTTTGGTTGATTTGTGTCTTAAGGTGTTATTCTAGTACGAACTCTAGGATAGATCGAACGGAAAGAATAGCTTTGTGTTATTTTACTATGGACTCTTGAATAGATCAATCAGAAAGGATAACGTGGTTTCGTAGCCTGCAATAATCTCTTCGTTTGTTCTTCGTGTTGGGGAACGTAGCAGAAATTCAAAATTTTCTACGCATCACCAAGATCAATCTATGGAGTAATCTAGCAACGAGGGGAAGGGGAGTGCATCTACATACCCTTGTAGATCGCGATGCAGAAGCGTTGCAAGAATGCGGATGAGGGAGTCGTAATCATAGCGATTCAGATCGCGGTTGATTCCGATCTAAGCACCGAAGAACGGTGCCTCCGCGTTCAACACACGTGTAGCCCGGTGACGTCTCCCACACCTTGATCCAGCAAGGAGAGAGGGAGAGGTTGGGGAAGACTCCATCCAGCAGTAGCACGACGGCGTGGTGGTGATGGAGGAGCGTGGCAATCCCGCAGGGCTTCGCCAAGCATCGCGGGAGAGGAGGAGGAGGGAGAGGGGTAGGGCTGCGCCGAAAGAGAGACGTTCTCGTGTCTTGGGCAGCCCCAAACCTCAACTATATATAGGGGGGAAGGGGCTGCGCCCCCTCTAGGGTTTCCAGCCCCAAGGGCTGGCGGCCAGCCCTAGATCCCATCTAAGGGGGCGGCCAAGGGGAGGAGAAGGGGGGGCGCCACTAGGGTGGGCCTTAAGGCCCATCTGGACCTAGGGTTTGCCCCCTCCCACTCTCCCATGCGCCTTGGGCCTTGGTGGGGGGCGCACCAGCCCACCTGGGGCTGGTCCCCTCCCACACTTGGCCCACGCAGCCTTCTGGGGCTGGTGGCCCCACTTGGTGGACCCCCGGGACCCTCCCGGTGGTCCCGGTACATTACCGATATCACCCGAAACTTTTCCAGTGACCAATACAGGACTTCCCATATATAAATCTTTACCTCCGGACCATTCCGGAACTCCTCGTGACGTCCGGGATCTCATCCGGGACTCCGAACAACATTCGGTTACCACGTACATACTTTCCCTATAACCCTAGCGTCATCGAACCTTAAGCGTGTAGACCCTACGGGTTCGGGAACCATGCAGACATGACCGAGACGTTCTTCGGTCAATAACCAACAGCGGGATCTGGATACCCATGTTGGCTCCCACATGTTCCACGATGATCTCATCGGATGAACCACGATGTCGGGGATTCAATCAATCCCGTATTCAATTCCCTTTGTCTATCGATATGTTACTTGCCCGAGATTCGATCGTCGGTATCCCTATACCTTGTTCAATCTCGTTACCGGCAAGTCTCTTTACTCGTTCCGTAACTCACATCATCCCGTGATCAACTCCTTGGTCACATTGTGCACATTATGATGATGTCCTACCGAGTGGGCCCAGAGATACCTCTCCGTTTACACGGAGTGACAAATCCCAGTCTCGATTCGTGCCAACCCAACAGACACTTTCGGAGATACCTGTAGTGTACCTTTATAGCCACCCAGTTACGTTGTGACGTTTGGTACACCCAAAGCATTCCTACGGTATCCGGGAGTTGCACAATCTCATGGTCTAAGGAAATGATACTTGACATTAGAAAAGCTCTGAGCAAACGAACTACACGATCTTGTGCTAGGCTTAGGATTGGGTCTTGTCCATCACATCATTCTCCTAATGATGTGATCCCGTTATCAACGACATCCAATGTCCATGGTCAGGAAACCATAACCATCTATTGATCAACAAGCTAGTCAATTAGAGGCTTACTAGGGACATGGTGTTGTCTATGTATCCACACATGTATCTGAGTTTCCTATCAATACAATTCTAGCATGGATAATAAACGATTATCATGAACAAGGAAATATAATAATAACCTATTTATTATTGCCTCTAGGGCATATTTCCAACAGTCTCCCACTTGCACTAGAGTCAATAATCTAGTCCACATCACCATGTGATTAACACTCATAGGTTACATCACCATGTGACCAACATCCAAAGAGTTTACTAGAGTCAACAATCTAGTTCACATCACTATGTGATTAACACTCAATGAGTTCTGGTTTGATCATGTTATGCCTGTGAGAGAGGTTATTAGTCAACGGGTCTGAACCTTTCAGATCCGTGTGTGCTTTACGAATATCTATGTCATCTTGTGGATGCTACCACGTGCTATTTGGAGCCATTTCAAATAATTGCTCTACTATACGAATCCGATTTACTACTCAGAGTCATCCGGATTAGTGTCAAAGTTCGCATCGACGTAACCCTTTACGACGAACTCCTTTTCACCTCCATAATCGAGAAAATTCCTTAGTCCACTAGATACTAAGGATAAGTTCGACCGCTGTCATGTGATCCATTCCTGGATCACCATTGTACCCCTTGACCAACTCATGGCAAGGCACACTTCATGTGCGGTACACAGCATAGCATACTGTAGAGCCTACGTCTAAAGCATAGGGGACGATCTTCGTCCTTTCTCTCTCTTCTGTTGTGGTCGGGTCTTGAGTCTTACTCAATACTCACACCTTGTAACACAGCCAAGAACTCCTTCTTTGCTGGTCTATTTTGAACTCTTTCAAAATCATGTCAAGGTGTGCGTTCTTTGAAAGTATCATCGGGCGTCTTGATCTATCTCTATAGATATTGATGCCCAATATGTAAGCAGCTTTTATCCAGGTCTTCCTTTGAAAAACTCCTTTCAAACAACCCTTTATGCTTTCCAGAAATTTTACATCATTTCGGATCAACAATATGTCATTCACATATACTTATCAGAAATGTTGCAGCGCTCCCACTCACTTTATTGGAAATACAAGTTTCTCATAAACTTTGTATAAACCCAAAATCTTTGATCATCTCATCAAAGCATACATTCCAACTCCGAGATGCTTACTCCAGTCCTTACAAGGATCGCTGGAGCTAGCATACCTTTTAGCATCCTTAGGATGGACAAAACCTTTCTGATTGTATCACATACAACCTTTCCTTACGAAAACTGGTAAGGAAACTTGTTTTGACATCCATCTGCCAGATTTCATAAATGCAGCTAATGCTAACATGATTCTGACGGACTTAAGCATCGCTACGGATGGGAAAAACTCATCGTAGTCAACTCCTTGAACTTGTGGAAATACTCTTTGCCACAAGTCGAGCTTCATAGACGGTAACATTACCGTCCACGTCCGTCTTCTTCTCAAAGTTCCATTTATCTCGGATTTCATGGCTTCTGACCATTTGTCGGAATATGGGCCCACCATCGCTTCTCCATGGCTCGTAGGTTCAGTATTGTCCAACAACATGATATCTCGGACAGGATCACGTACCACTCTGAAGTAGCACGCATCCTCGTCGTCCTACGAGGTTTGGTGGTGACTTGATCCGAAGTTTCATGATCACTATCATAAGCTTCCACTTCAATTGGTGTAGGTGCCACAGGAACAACTTCCTGTGCCCTGTTACACCCTAGTTGAAGTGACGGTTCAATAACCTTATCAAGTCTCCACCATCCTCCCACTCAATTCTTTCGAGAGAAACTTTTCCTCGAGAAAGGACTCGTTTCTAGAAGCAATTACTTTTGCTTCCAGATCTGAAATAGGAGGTATACCCAACTGTTTTGGGTATTCTATGAAGATGCATTTATCCGCTTTGGGTTCGAGCTTATCAGCCTGAAACTTTTTCACATAAGCAGCCCCAAACTTTTAAGAAACGACAACTTAGGTTTCTCTAAACGGTGTCGTCTCAACGGAATTGCGTGGTGCCCCTTTTAAAGTGAATGCGGTTGTCTTTAATGCCTAACCCATAAACGATAGTGGTAATTTGATAAGAAACATCATGGTATGCACCATATCCAATAGGGTGCAGTTATGATGTTCGGACACACCATCACACTATGGTGTTCCAGGCGGTATTAATTGTGAAACACTTTCCACAATGTCTTAATTGTGTGCCAAACTCGTAACTCAGATATCTCTATGATCATATCATAGACATTTTATCCTCTTGTCACGACGATCTTCAACTTCACTCTGAAATTACTTGAACCTTTCAATAATTCAGACTTGTGTTTCATCAAGTAAATATTCTCAGCATCTACTGAAATCATCTGTGAAGTAAGAACATAATGATATCCACTGCATGCCTCAGCACTCATTGGACTGCATACATCAAAATGTATTACTTCCAATAAGTTTCTCTCTTGTTCCATCTTACTGAAAACGAGGCCTTTCAGTCATCTTGCCCACGTGGTATGATTTGCATGTCTCAAGTGATTCAAAATCAAGTGAGTCCAAACGATCCATCTGCATGGAGTTTCTTCATGCATATATATATACCAATAGACATGGTTCGCATGTCTCAATCTTTTCAAAAACGACTGAGTCCAAAGATCCATCTACATGGAGCTTCTTCATGCGTTCTATACCAATATGACTCAAATGGCAGTGCCACAAGTATGTGGTACTATCATTACTATTTTATATCTTTTGGCACGAACATGTGTATCACTGCGATCGAGATTCATTTCAGGTGCAAGACCATTGAAGGTATTATTCAAATAAACAGAGTAACCATTATTCTCCTTAAATGAATAACCGTATTGCGATAAACATAATCCAATCATGTTTATGCTCAACGCAAACACCAAATAAAAATTATTTAGGTTTAACACCAATCTCGATGGTAGAGGGAGCATGCGATGCTTGATCACATCAACCTTGGAAACACTTCCAACATACATCGTCATCTCACCTTTAGCTAGTCTCCATTTATTCCGCAGCTTTTATTTCGAGTTACTAACACTTAGCAACCGAACCGGTATCTAATACCCTGGTGCTGCTAGGAGTACTAGTAAAGTACACATTCATATAATGTATATCCAATATACTTCTGTCGACCTTGCCTGCCTTCTCATCTACCAAGTATCTAGGGTAGTACTGCTTCAGTGACCGTTCCTCTCATTACAGAAGCACTTAGTCTCGGGTTTGGGTTCAACCTTGGGATTCTCCACTAGAGCAGCAAATGATTTGCTGTTTCATGAAGTATCCCTTTTGCCCTTGCCCTTCTGGAAACTAGTGGTTTTACCAACCATCAACAATTGATGCTCCAATTTTATTTCTACTTTCACAGTGTCCAACATCGCGAGTTGCTCAAGGATCATCATGTCTATCCCTGATATGTTATAGTTCATCACGAAGCTCTAATAGCTTGGTGGCAGTGACTATGGAGAACCATCACTATCTCATCTGGAAGATCAACTCCCACTCGATTCAAGTGATTGTAGTACTCAGACAATCTGAGCACATGCTCAACGATTGAGCTTTTCTCCCTTAGTTTGCAGGCTTAAGAAACTTGTTAGAGGTCTCATACCTCTTGACGTGGGCACTAGTCTGAAATCCCAATTTCAGTCTTCGGAACATCTCATATGTTCTGCGACGTTTCAAAACGTCTTTGGTGCCACAATTCTAAACCGTTAGCATTACTCACTGAACTATCACGTAGTCATCAAAACGTGTATGTCAGATGTTTCGTAACATCTACAGACGACGCTGAGGTCCAGCACACCGAGCGGTGCATTAAGGACATAAGCCTTCTGTGTAGCAATGAGGACAATCCTCAGTTTACGGACCCAGTCTGCATAATTGCTACTACCAACTTTCAACTAAATTTTCTCTAGGAACATATCTTAAATAGTAGAACTAAAGCGTATGACATAATTTGCAAAGACCTTTCGACTATGTTCTTGATAATGAAGTTCATCTGATTATTTAATGAACTCCCACTCAGATAGACATCCCTCTAGTCATCTAAGTGATTCATGATCCGAGTCAAACTAGGCCGTGTACGATCATCACGTGAGACGGACTAGTCATTATCGGTGAACATCTCCATGTTGATCGTATCTACTATACGACTCATGTTCGACCTTTCGGTCTCTTGTGTTCCGAGGCCATGTCTGTACATGCTAGGCTCGTCAAGTCAACCTAAGTGTTTTGCATGTGTTCCGAGGCCATGTCTGTACATGCTAGGCTCGTCAACACCCGTTGTATTCGAACGTTAGAATCTATCACACCCGATCATCACGTGGTGCTTCGAAACAACGAACCTTCGCAATGGTGCACAGTTAGGGGGAACACGTCTCTTGAAATTTTTAGTGAGGGATCATCTTACTTACTACCGTCGTTCTAAGCAAATAAGATGCATAACATGATAAACATCACATGCAATCAAATAGTTACATGATATGGCCAATATCATTTTGCTCCTTTGATCTGCATCTTCGGGGCACCATGATCATCTTTGTCACCGGCATGACACCATGATCTCCATCATTGTGTCTTCATGAAGTTGTCACGCCAACGATTACTTCTACTTCTATGGCTAACGCGCGTAGCAATAAAGTAAAGTAATTTACATGGCGTTATTCAATGACACGCAGGTCATACAAAAAATAAAGACAACTCCTATGGCTCCTGCCGGTTGTCATACTCATCGACATGCAAGTCGTGATTCCTATTACAAGAATATGATCAATCTCATACATCACATATATCATTCATCACATCTTCTGGCCATATCACATCACATAGCACATGCTGCAAAAACAAGTTAGACGTCCTCTAATAGTTGTTGCAAGTTTTTATGTGGCTTGTATAGGTTTCTAGCAAGAACGTTTCTTACCTACGTAAAACCACAACGTGATATGCCAATTTCTATTTACCCTTCATAAGGACCCTTTTCATCGAATCCGTTCCGACTAAAGTGGGAGAGACAGACACCCGCTAGCCACCTTATGCAACTAGTGCATGTCAGTCGGTGGAACCTGTCTCACGTAAGCGTACGTGTAAGGTCGGTCCGGGCCGCTTCATCCCACAATGCCGCCGAAACAAGATAAGACTAGTAGCGGCAAGAAGAATTGGCAACATCTATGCCCACAACTACTTTGTGTTCTACTCGTGCATAGAAACTACGCATAGACCTAGCTCTGATACGACTGTTGGGGAACGTAGCAGAAACTCAAAATTTTCTACGCATCACCAAGATCAATCTATGGAGTAATCTAGCAACGAGGGGAAGGGGAGTGCATCTACATACCCTTGTAGATCGCGATGCGGAAGCATTGCAAGAACGCGGATGAGGGAGTCGTACTCGTAGCGATTCAGATCGCGGTTGATTCCGATCTAAGCACCGAAGAACGATGCCTCCGCGTTCAACACACGTGCAGCCCGGTGACGTCTCCCACGCCTTGATCCAGAAAGGAGAGAGGGAGAGGTTGGGGAAGACTCCATCCAGCAGCAGCACGACAGCGTGGTGGTGATGGAGGAGCGTGGCAATCCCGCAGGGCTTCGCCAAGCACCGCGGGAGAGGAGGAGGAGGGAGAGGGGTAGGGCTGCGCCGAAAGAGAGACGTTCTCGTGTCTTGGGCAGCCCCAAACCTCAACTATATATAGGGGGGAAGGGGCTGCGCCCCCTCTAGGGTTTCCACCCCCAAGGGCTGGCGGCCAGCCCTAGATCCCATCTAAGGGGGCGGCCAAGGGGAGGAGAAGGGGGGCGCCACTAGGGTGGGCCTTAAGGCCCATCTGGACCTAGGGTTTGCCCCCTCCCACTCTCCCATGCGCCTTGGGCCTTGGTAGGGGGCGCACCAGCCCACCTGGGGCTGGTCCCCTCCCACACTTGGCCCACGCAGCCTTCTGGGGCTGGTGGCCCCACTTGGTGGACCCCCGGGACCCTCCCGGTGGTCCCGGTACATTACCGATATCACCCGAAACTTTTCCGGTGACCAAAACAGGACTTCCCATATATAAATATTTACCTCCGGACCATTCCGGAACTCCTCGTGACGTCCGGGATCTCATCCGGGACTCCGAATAACATTCGGTTACCACGTACATACTTTCCCTATAACCCTAGCGTCATCGAACCTTAAGCGTGTAGACCCTACGGGTTCGGGAACCATGCAGACAAGACCGAGACGTTCTTCGGTCAATAACCAATAGCGGGATCTGGATACCCATGTTGGCTCCCACATGTTCCACGATGATCTCATCGGATGAACCACGATGTCGGGGATTCAATCAATCCCGTATTCAATTCCCTTTGTCTATCGATATGTTACTTGCCCGAGATTCGATCGTCGGTATCCCTATACCTTGTTCAATCTCGTTACCGGCAAGTCTCTTTACTCGTTCCGTAACTCACATCATCCCGTGATCAACTCCTTGGTCACATTGTGCACATTATGATGATGTCCTACCGAGTGGGCCCGAGATACCTCTCCGTTTACACGGAGTGACAAATCCCAGTCTCGATTCGTGCCAACCCAACAGACACTTTCGGAGATACCTGTAGTGTACCTTTATAGCCACCCAGTTACGTTGTGACGTTTGGTACACCCAAAGCATTCCTACGGTATCCGGGAGTTGCACAATCTCATGGTCTAAGGAAATGATACTTGACATTAGAAAAGCTCTGAGCAAACGAACTACACGATCTTGTGCTAGGCTTAGGATTGGGTCTTGTCCATCACATCATTCTCCTAATGATGTGATCCCGTTATCAACGACATCCAATGTCCGTGGTCAGGAAACCATAACCATCTATTGATCAACAAGCTATTCAACTAGAGGCTTACTAGGGACATGGTGTTGTCTATGTATCCACACATGTATCTGAGTTTCCTATCAATACAATTCTAGCATGGATAATAAACGATTATCATGAACAAGGAAATATAATAATAACCTATTTATTATTGCCTCTAGGGCATATTTCCAACACTTCGCTATTAGTGACTTTGGAGTGACTCTTTGTTGCATGTTGAGGGATAGTTATATGATCTAATTATGTTATCCTTGTGGAGAGAACTTGCACTAGTGGAAGTATGAACCGTAGGCCTTGTTTCGAAGCATTGCAATACCGTTTATGCTCACTTTTATCATTAGTTACCTTGCTGTTTTTATATTTTCAGATTACAAAAACCTATATCTACCATCCCTATTGCACTTGTATCACCATCTCTTCGCCGAACTAGTGCACCTATACAATTTACCATTGTATTGGGTGTGTTGGGGACACAAGAGACTCTTTGCTATTTGGTTGCAGGGTTGTTTGAGAGAGACCATCTTCATCCTACGCCTCCCACGGATGGATAAACCTTAGGTCATCCACTTGAGGGAAATTTGCTACTGTCCTACAAACCTCTGCACTTGGAGGCCCAACAATGTCTACAAGAAGAAGGTTGTGTAGTAGACATCAAGGCCGGCCACCAAGGGGGCGCGCCAAGGGGGGTCCTACTAGGACTCCACTCCTAGTAGGATTCACCCCCCTTTTTCCTTTCTCTTTGGAGGGGAAAAGAGAAGGAGAGGGAGAGGGAGAGGGAAAGAGGAAAGGGGGCCGCGTCCCCTCCCCTTTGTTCAATTCAGACTCCCTTGGGGGGGGGGGCGCCACCCTGCGGGCTCCCCTCTCTTTTTCCCCTATGGCCCATGAATGCCCCTTACTTCCCCGGGGGATTCCGGTAACCCCTCAGTACCTCGATAAATATCCGAACGTCCCAAAACCATTCCGGTGTCCGAATACTATCGTCCAATATATCAATCTTTACCTCTCGACCATTTCGACACTCCTCGTCATGTGCGTGATCTCATCCGGGACTCCGAACAATCTTCGGTCACCAAAACACATAACTCATAATACAAATCGTCATCGAACGTTAAGCGTGCGGACCCTACGCGTTCGAGAACTATGTAGACATGACCGAGACACATCTCCAGTCAATAACCAATAGCGGAACCTGGATGCTCATATTGGTTCCTACATATTCTTCGAAGATCTTTATCGGTCAAACCGCAATAAC
Source organism: Triticum aestivum (assembly GCF_018294505.1). NCBI lineage: Eukaryota > Viridiplantae > Streptophyta > Magnoliopsida > Poales > Poaceae > Triticum > Triticum aestivum. The sequence continues at coordinate 445,191,314 of NC_057808.1, read as the reverse complement.
AACATACGTTATTCCCTTTGTCATCATTATGGTACTTGCCCGAGATTCGATCGTCGGTATCCTCATACCTAGTTCAATCTCGTTACCGGCAAGTCTCTTTACTTGTTCTGTAATGCATCATCCCGTAACTAACTCATTAGTCACATTGCTTGCAAGGCTTGTAGTGATGTGCATTACCGAGAGGGCCCAGAGATACCTCTCCGATACTCAGAGTGACAAATCCTAATCTTGATTTATTCTAACCCAACAAACACCGTCGGAGACACCTGTAGAGCATATTTATAATCACCTAGTTACGTTGTGATGTTTGATAGCACACAAGGTGTTCCTCCGGTATTCGTGAGTTGCATAATCTCATTGTCAGAGGAATATGTATAAGTCATGAAGAAAGCAATAGCAATAAAACTTAACGATCATTATGCTAAGCTAACGGATGGGTCTTGTCCATCACATCATTCTCTAATGATGTGATCCCGTTCATCAAATGACAACACATGTCTATGGTCAGGAAACTTAACTATCTTTGATTAACGAGCTAGTCGAGTAGAGGCATACTAGGGACACTCTGTTTTGTCAATGTATTCACACATGTACTAAGTTTCCGGTTAATACAATTCTAGCATGAATAACAAACATTTATCATGATATAAGGAAGTATAAATAACAACTTTATTATTGCCTCTAGGGCATATTTACTTCAGAGGTATCATTTCGGTGAGGTCTGCTTACAAAATGATAGTCTCGACCAAGCACTGATGTGAGGCGTGGCTTGATGGTCGTGCGGATTCATCAAACTCTGAACAAGTGAAATAGACATGGTGCAAGTTGTCGAAAGTGCAAGTGATGTCAAAAATCAAAATCTTCCTATGGAGTCTCGCACAATAGTCCATCCCACTTGCAGACCCGCTTCATCATTGCAACACGGCAATCACTAGCAACTGCACCCTTTGTTGGGCAGACTATTCTTGAAAGCATTCCCTATGGATTGCACCATGTCACCATGCGTCTGAGCTTTAGCTGACTAGGACTGCTACCTCTTGAGCATGCGTTGGTTTTTCCCTTGAAGAGGAAAGGGTGATGCAGCAAAGTAGCGTAAGTATTTCCCTCAGTTTTTGAGAACCAAGGTATCAATCCAGTAGGAGGTTACACGCAAGTCGCCTTGTACCTACACAAACAAATAAGAACCTTGCAACCAACGCGATAAAGGGGTTGTCAATCCCTTCACGACCACTTGCAAAAGTGAGATCTGATAGAGATAATAAGATAAATATTTTTGGTATTTTTATGATATAGATTGGAAAGTAAAGATTGCAAAATAAATAACGGAAGAAATAGTAAATTGGTAGGAAAATAATATGATGGAAGATAGACCCGGGGGCCATAGGTTTCACTACTGGCTTCTCTGATAGCATAATTTACGGTGGGCGAACAAATTACTGTCGACCAATTAATAGAAAAGCGTATAGTTATGAGAATATCTAGGCATGATCATGTATATAGGTATCACGTCCGCGACAAGTAGACCGAAACGATTCTGCATCTACTACTATTACTCCACACATCGACCGCTATCCAGCATGCATCTAGAGTATTAAGTTCATAAGAACAGAGTAACGCATTAGGCAAGAAGACATGATGTAGAGGCATAAACTAAAGCAATATGATATAAACCCCATCTTTTTATCCTCGATGGCAACAATACAATACATGCCTTGCTGCCCCTGCTGTCACTGGGAAAGGACACCGCAAGATTGAACCCAAAGCTACGCACTTCTCCCATGGCAAGAAAGATCAATCTAGTAGGCCAAACCAAACTGATAATTCGAAGAGACTTGCAAAGATAACAAATCATACATATAAGAATTCAGAGAAGAACCAAATATTGTTCATAGACAATCTTGATCATAAACCCACAATTCTTTGGATCTCGACAAACACACCGCAAAAAGAATTACACCGAATAGATCTCCAAGAGAATCGAGGAGAACATTGTATTGAGATCCAAAGAGAGAGAAGAAGCCATCTAGCTAATAACTGTGGACCCGAAGGTCTGTGGTAAACTACTCACACATCATCGGAAAGGCTATGGTGTTGATGTAGAAGCCCCCCGTGATCGATTCCGCCTCTGGCGGAGCACCGGAAAAGGCCCCAAGATGGGATCTCACGGGTACAGAAGGTTGCGGCGGTGGAAATAGGGTTTCGTGGTGCTCTCGGATGTTTTTCGGGTACATGAGTATATATAGGCGAAAGAAGTAGGTCGGTGGAGCCACGAGGGGCCCACGAGGGTGGGGGGCACGCCTACCCCCCTGGGCGCGCCTCCCTGCCTCATGGCTTCCTCGTTGCTTGCTTGACGTCCACTCCAAGTCTCCTGGATTGCGTTTGTTCCAAAAATAACTCTCCCGAAGGTTTCATTCCGTTTGGATTCTGTTTGATATTCCTTTTCAGCGAAACACTGAAATAGGCAAAAAAACAGCAATTTGCACTGGGCCTTCGGTTAGTAGGTTAGTCCCAAAAATAATATAAAAGTGTATAATAAAGCCCATTAAACATCCAAAACAGATAATATAATAGCATGGAACAATAAAAAATTATAGATACGTTGGAGACGTATCAAGCATCCCCAAGCTTAATTCCTGCTCGTCCTCGAGTAGGTAAATGATAAAAACAGAATTTTTGATGTGGAATGCTACCTAACATAATTTTCTAAGTAATTCTCTTTATTGTGGCATGAATGTTTAGATCCGAAAGATTCAAGACAAAAGTTTAATATTGACATAAAAATAATAATACTTCAAGCATACTAACTATGCAATTATGTCTTCTCAAAATAACATGGCCAAAGAAAGCTTATCCCTACAAAATCATATAGTTTGGTTATGCTTCATTTTCGTCACACAAAAATGCTCTCATCATGCACAACCCCGATGACAAACCAAGCAATTGTTTCATACTTTAGTAATCTCAAACTTTTTTCAACTTTGACGCAATACATGAGCGTGAGCCATGGACATAGCACTATGGGTGGAATAGAGTATAATGATGGGGGTTGTGTTTAGAAGACAAAAAAGAAGAAAGTCTCACATTGACGCAGCAAATCAACGGGCTAGGGAGATGCCCATCAATTGATGTCAATGCAAGGAGTAGGGATTGCCATGCAACGGATGCACTAGAGCTATAAATGTATGAAAGCTCAACAAAAGAAACTAAGTGGGTGTGCATCCAACTTGCTTGCTCATGAAGACCTAGGGCATTTGAGGAAGCCCATTGTTGGAATATACAAGCCAAGTTCTATAATAAAAAATTCCCACTAGTATATGAAAGTGACAAAACACGAGACTCTCTATCATAAAGATCATGGTGCTACTTTGAAGCACAAGTGTGGAAAAAGGATAGTAGCATTGTCCCCTTTTTTCTTTTTTTGGGCCTTCCTTTTTTTTATTTGGCCTTTCTTCTTTTTTTATTTGGGAGAACGCTCTATTAATGATGATCATCACACTTCTATTTATTTACAACTCAATGATTACAACTCGATACTAGAACAAAATATGACTCTATATGAATGCCTCCGGCGGTGTACCGGGATGAGCAATGAATCAAGAGTGACATGTATGAAACATTATGCATGGTGGCTTTGCTACAAATACGATGTCAACTACATGATCATGCAAAGCAATATGACAATGATGAAGCGTGTCATAATAAATGAAATGGTGGAAAGTTGCATGGCAATATATCTAGGAATGGCTATGGAAATGCCATAATAGGTAGGTATGGTGGCTGTTTTGAGGAAGATATAAGGAGTTTTATGTGTGATAGAGCATATCGTATCACGGGGTTTGGATGCACCGGCGAAGTTTGCACCAACTCTCGAGGTGAGAAAGGGCAATGCACGGTACCGAAGAGGCTAGCAATGATGGAAAGGTGAGAGTGCGTATAATCCATGGACTCAACATTAGTCATAAAGAACTCACATACTTATAGCAAAAATCTACAAGTCATCAAAAACCAAGCATTACGCGCATGCTCCTAGGGGGGTAGATTGGTAGGAAAAGACCATCGCTCGTCCCCGACCGCCACTCATAAGGATGACAATCAAAGAACACCTCATGTTTCAAATTTGTCACACAACAGTTACCATACGTGCATGCTACGGGACTTGCAAATTTCAACACAAGTATTTATGAAATTCACAACTACCCAACTAGCATGACTCTAATATTACCATCTTCATATCTCAAAACAATCATCAAGTATCAAACTTCTCATAGTATTCAATGCACTTTTTATGAAAGTTTTTATTATACCCATCTTGGATGCCTATCATATTAGGACTAAGTTTATAGCCAAAGAAAATTACCATGCTGTTATAAAGGACTCTCAAAATGATATAAGTGAAGCATGAGAGATCAATAATTTCTAATAAAATAAAACCACCACCGTGCTCTAAAAGATATAAGTGAAGCACTAGAGCAAAATTATCTAGCTCAAAAGATATAAGTGAAGCACATAGAGTATTCTAATAAATTCCGATTCATGTGTGTCTCTAAAGGTGTGTACAGCAAGGATGATTGTGGTAAACTAGAAGGAAAAGACTCAAATCATACAAGATGCTCCAAGCAAAACACATATCATGTGGTGAATAAAAATATAGCCTCAAGTAAAGTTACCGATAGATGAAGACGAAAGAGGGGATGCCTTCCGGGACATCCCCAAGCTTAGGCTTTTGGTTGTCCTTGAATTTTACCTTGGGGTGCCTTGGGCATCCCCAAGCTTATGATCTTGCCACTCCTTATTCCATAATCCATCAAATCTTTACCCAAAACTTGAAAACTTCACAACACAAAACTCAACAGAAAATCTCATGAGCTCCGTTAGTATAAGAAAACAAATCACCACTTTAAGGTACTGTAATGAACTCATTCTTTATTTATATTGGTGTTAAACCTACTGTATTCCAACTTCTCTATGGTTCATACCCCCCGATACTAGCCATAGATTCATCAAAATAAGCAAACAACACACGAAAAACAGAATCTGTCAAAAACAGAACAATATGTAGTAATATGTATCAAACTTATACTTATGTAACTCCAAAAATTCTGAAATAAATGTTTGGACGTGAGGAATTTATCTATTAATCATCTTCAAAAAGAATCAGCCTAAAAGCACTCTCCAGTAAAAAAATGGCAGCTAATCTCGTGAGCGCTAAATTTTCTGTTTTTTACAGCAAGATCATAAAGACTTCTCCCAAGTCTTCCCAAAGGTTCTACTTGGCACAAACACTAATTTAAAACATAAAAACACATCTAAACATAAGATAGATAATTTATTTATTACTAAACAGAAACAAAAAAGCAATAAACAAAAATAAAATTGGGTTGCCTCCCAACTAGCGCTATCGTTTAACGCCCCTAGCTAGGCGTAAAGGCAAGAATAGATCTAGGTATTGCCATCTTTGGTATGCAATCCATAAGTGGCTCTCATAATAGATTCATTATTATTCTCAATCAAAGCAGACAAAGGCATATCATTAGGATCAGAAGAAACACTCTTATTAGCAAACAACTTCATAAGTTCATCCATCTTTCCACTCAAAACATTAATCTCTTCTATCGCATGAACCTTTTTACTAGTAGATCTTTCAGTGTGCCATTTAGAATAATTAACCATAATATTATCTAGGAGTTTAGTAGCTTCTCCTAAAGTGATTTCCATAAAAGCGCCTCCCGTGGCCGAATCTAAAAGATTTCTAGAAGCAAAATTCAATCCGGCATAAATTTTTTGTATAATCATCCATAAATTCAAACCGTGTGTAGGGCAATTGCGTATCATTAATTTCATCCTCTCCCAAGCTTGTGCAACATGTTCATGATCAAGTTGTTTAAAATTAATAATATCGTTTCTAAGAGAGATGATCTTAGCGGGAGGAAAATATTTAGAGATAAAAGCATCTTTGCACTTATTCCATGAATCAATACTATTTTTAGGCAAAGACGAAAACCAAGTTTTAGCACGATCTCTAAGCGAAAACGGAAATAGCTTCAATTTAACAATATCATTATCCACATCTTTCTTCTTTTGCATATCACACAAATCAACAAAGTTGTTTATATGGGTAGCGGCATCTTCACTAGGAAGGCCAGAAAATTGATCTTTCATGACAAGATTCCGCAAAGCAGCATTAATTTCACAAGATTCAGCATCGGTAAGAGGAGCAATCAGAGTGCTAAGAAAATCATTGTTGTTGGTATTGGAAAAGTCACACAATTTAGTATTGTCTTGAGCCATCGTGACAAACAATCCAACACACAAGCACACAAGAAACGAGAGAAAAAGAGGCGAACGGTAAAAAGAGGGCGAATAAAATAGCAAAGGTGAAGTGGGGGAGAGGAAAACGAGACGCAAATGGCAAATAATGTAATACGAGGGATAAGAGTTTGTGATGGGTACTTGGTATGTCTTGACTTGACTTGACTTGGCGTAAGCCTCCCCAGCAACGGCGCCAGAAATCCTTCTTGCTTCCTCTTGAGCATGCATTGGTTTTTCCCTTGAAGAGGAAAGGGTGATGCAGCAAAGTAGCGTAAGTATTTCCCTCAGTTTTTGAGAACCAAGGTATCAATCCAGTAGGAGGTTACATGCAAGTCGCCTTGTACCTACACAAACAAATAAGAACCTTGCAACCAACGCGATAAAGGGTTTGTCAGTCCCTTCACGGCCACTTGCAAAAGTGAGATCTGATAGAGATAATAAGATAAATATTTTTGGTATTTTTATGATATAGATTGGAAAGTAAAGATTGCAAAATAAATAACGGAAGAAATAGTAAATTAGTTGGAAAATAATATGATAGAAGATAGACCTGGGGGCCATAGGTTTCACTAGTGGCTTCTCTCAAGATAGCATAATTTACGGTGGGTGAACAAATTACTGTCGAGCAATTGATAGGAAAGCGCATAGTTATGAGAATATCTAGGCATGATCATGTATATAGGCATCACGTCCGTGACAAGTAGACCGAAAGATTATGCATCTACTACTATTACTCCACACATCGACCGCTATCCAGCATGCATCTAGAGTATTAAGTTCATAAGAACAGAGTAACGCATTAGGCAATATGACATGATGTAGAGGGATAAAATCAAGCAATATGATATAAACCCCATCTTTTTATCCTCGATGGCAACAATACAATACGTGCCTTGCTGCCCCTGCTGTCACTGGGAAAGGACACCACAAGATTGAACCCAAAGCACTTCTCCCATTGCAAGAAAGATCAATCTAGTAGGCCAAACCAAGCTGATAATTCGAAGAGACTTGCAAAGATAACAAATCATACATATAAGAATTCAGAGAAGAACCAAATATTGTTCATAGATAATCTTGATCATAAACCCACAATTCATCGGATCTCGACAAACACACCGCAAAAAGAATTACATCGAATAGATCTCCAAGAGAATCGAGGAGAACTTTGTGAGATCCAAAGAGAGAGAAGAAGCCATCTAGCTAATAACTATGGACCCGAAGGTCTGTGGTAAACTACTCACACATCATCGAAGAGGCTATGGTGTTGATGTAGAAGCCCTCCGTGATCGATTCCCCCTCCGGCGGAGCGCCGGAAAAGGCCCCAAGATGGGATCTCACGGGTACAGAAGGTTGCGGCGGTGGAAATAGGGTTTCGTGGTGCTCTCGGATGTTTTCAGGGTACATTAGTATATATAGGAGAAAGAAGTAGGTCGGTGGAGCCACGAGGGGCCCACGAGGGTGGGGGTGCGCCTACCCCCTGGGTGCGCCTCCCTGCCTCGTGGCTTCCTCGTTGCTTTCTTGACGTCCACTCCAAGTCTCCTGGATTGCGTTTGTTCCAAAAATAACTCTCCCGAAGGTTTCATTCCGTTTGGATTCCGTTTGATATTCCTTTTCTGCGAAACACTGTGTCAGGACCCCGATCCTAAGTCACACCGATCTAGCATGTAACACATCATATCACTTTGCGGCCTCACGCACGGTATTCCCACGGGTGCCACCTTACCTGGCCCGGGACCGTTTGCGCCTTTTGGCTCACGTATATGATAGTGTCGCTGGCATCCATATGACAGAGAACCCGGGCCGACATAACTAGTCGTGAACCCAAAGTGGCACTAACTTACAGGGAGAGGCATACATGACCCAGCAACGAACGTGTCGGTCATCAGCGAGAGAATTCGGGCTGTAGCAACTGGGCTAGCAGGACTCCGGGAATCCGGGCTGTAGCAGGCTAACAGGACTCCGAAAGACACCGCGTGACATTTACCCGAAGGGACAGACACAGGATCGAAGAAGGACACATGACGGCCAGTCTAAGTGTTCCGTAGCAGTAGCAACTGGGCTAACAGGACTCCGGTAAACCGGCCTGTAGCAGACTACCATGGCTCAGTGGAAGCACTAGACTACATTTCCCCATAAGAGAGGCTACCAAGGATAGACAACTAGGTTGTCGGATCCCACACATACCAGGCATTTCAATCATACACACAATATGCTCGATATGTGTAAATACAACATGGCATCACAACAAAACTCTACGACTCAAGTATTTATTCATAAGTCTCCGGAGAGTCAGATATTACAAACATGGGTCTCATGACCCAGCATTCAAGTCATACAAGCAATAGCACATGCGGAAGCTTATCTTGTCTGAGTACAGACAACTACAAATGAAAAAGGCTGAGAAGCCTGACTAACTACCAGACCCTGCCGAGGGCACAAGATCGTAGCTGAGGTAACAAGCTAACGTCGAAGTCCACGCGGAACTACTAGCGAGACTGAAGTCTCTCTGCAAAAACATAAATTAGGCAAACGTGAGTACAAATGTACCCAGCAAGACTTACATCAGAACTATCTACATATGCATCAGTATCAACAAAGGGGGATGTGGAGTTTAACTGTAGCAAGCCAGCTTTGACTCAGTGGCTATCCTATACTACGACTGCAAGTAACTCTTTGAGGTGGCGCACACGAGTCCACATATTCACCATATCAATACACCACTATAGATCCGCTCCCGTCTCCCTACGAGAATGCCATCCATAGCACTCACGCTTATCTTGCGCATTTTAGAGTATCCACTTTCACTTGTCTATGAACTATATAGGCAACCCAGAAGTCCTTTACCGCGGACACGGCTATTCGAATAGATCATTTATAACCCTGCAGGGGTGTACTTCTTCACACACGCTCTCGCCACTTACCACCATGTACACGTCGTGTATCTCGGCAACCTTCAAGTGGAAGCCTAGCGAGGTAGTCGGCCATGACCGGACTAACCACACAAATCTCTAGTCCAGGTTTATCGCCTATTCGGGTTCCATCCGCGAGGAGATCCGGCCGGGGTTTCGCTCACAGCCCCAAAAAATGTGTGCAGGGTTCCCGAGACACCAAACGGGTGCCCGGTACACCGGGCCACAGTGTATCTACCGCATCATAGCCCACCCCTAGGGTCAGCACTACGCATGGCCTCCAACACATATCCTGCAAACACCAGAAACTAGTTGCAACTCCTGGATAGAGCTCAAGGCGATTAATAAGCCGAGAGGGTCCATTAGTTTCGGGCCCAACGCGTGGTAGTAGCTGTTCATGGATCACAAACACAGAACTCAGTTCCTGAGGACGGTTTCAATGAGACAACCCACCATGTACTCCTACATGGCCTCTCACCGCTACCTTTACCAAATCGTGTTCACACACTTAGCTCTCAACAGTAGAACATGTTCACACACCTCCAATTCATCCCCGATGAATCAGACCTGACTCAACTCTCAGCAGTAGCAGATATGACAACAAGCATGAATGAGTAGGCACATCATGGCTCAAACAACTCCTACTCATGCTAGTGGGTTTCATCTATTTACTGTGGCAATGACATGTCATGCAGATGAAAGGGGTTCAACTACCGCATCATGTAACAGTTGAATCGTTGTTGTCCTAATGCAGTAAAAGAGAGCAGGAGCGAGAGAGTGGGATTGTATCGGAATAAACAAGGGGTTTTTGCTTGCCTGGCACTTCTGCAGATATTATAGCTCTCCATCGGTGTCATCGAACTCATCGTCGGAAGAACGTCTACAGAGAGGGAACAAATACCGGCAACAGAGAAGGAAAACACAATCAATGCAATGCACAATATGATGCATGATCATGACATGTCAATATGCTATGTTTTGAGCTAATGCAACTAAAACCAGAAGGGTTTGGGTATTTTTGAACCAAAGGTTCAACCCCAAATTCAAATTACGATTTTAGCTAGTTCCTTATCATGTTTTGCACTAAACAGCAAGGTTAAGTTGATTAAACATGCATGAAACCAGTACAGATGGAAATATTGGATTTTTCTGATCATTTTTCATATATAACTTATTTCATTTTGAGCTACGGTTGAATTTCTATGATTTTTAGAAGTTTAAGACATTGTCTAAAATAAATAAATCATTTTTGATTTATTTAAAATCCCAGAAAATGTTTACTGCGTCAGCACTACGTCTTGCTGACCTCAGCAGGTTAACAGGAGCGGTCCAGGTCAAACCTGACCAGTGGGGTCCACTGGTCAGTGACCCAGTGCTGTTTAGTGTCACTGACAGGTGGGGTCGGGTCAACGTGTGACGTGCCCGGGTCAAACTGACCTGTGGGGCCACCGGGGTTAGTTTAATCTAAACAGAAATAAAACCTAGGTTAATATAGGGCGTGGGCCCCACATGTCAGTGAGCTAGGGGGTTAGTTAGGGCATCATTAGCGCTAATCACGCGGCCACGTCTGTGTCGCTGGACTTCAGCCGGCGTCTACCTCGAACCACGGTGGGGTCCGCTCGGAACTTTCCAGAGGCCACGGTTCGACGCGCCACAGGCACCAGAAGGAAGCCCATGCCCGCGCGCATCTGGGGAGACCAACGGAAGGGCGCGGGGTGGCCAGAGTTCGCCGGAAGCGAGCTCCTGGCGGCGGCCGGAGCTACGGGCGTGCTCGGGTTGGAGCTAGGGGGCATGTGGGGACGAGCTGGTGGTGGCTACGGGCTCCTGGAGCTACGTTGAACACGCTGGCGTGCTCGCCTACGAGCTTCAGCGGCTTTTGCCACGGTGGCGGCACGGCCGGCGGAGCTGAGC
>NC_057808.1:445162179-445179875 GCF_018294505.1 Triticum aestivum | reverse complement strand
CGGAGGCGATCTCGGCGATCCGAGGAAGAAGAAGGCGTCGGGGGCGGCGCTTCGAGGCGTCCGGCGTCGCGTGAGTCGATAGAGAGGACGAGGCAGATGAGGCAGAGCTTCTGGACTCGGGCAGAGGGCGAGGATGTGGCTCTAGCCGCGGCAACAGCAAGCGGCGGCGACGGTGGCGTTGCGGGAAGAGAGGAGAGGAGGGGCAGGGGGTCCCGGGAGAGAGGGGAGAGGTGCAGGGGTCGAGGGGGAGTGCGTGGCACTCGGGGAGGCATCCAGACCCTCGACGGCAAGCAGGAGCTGGCGAGGCGCATGCTCGCGAGCGGCAGCCACGCGCGCTGCATTCTTCTGGCACGAGGTTAGTGGTGACTGGCAGGCGCCAGTGGGCTGGGCCGGCTAGCTATAGTGCTGGGCCGGTTGGTGGTGCCAGGTAAGTTCTCTCTCCCTCTCTAATGTTTCTCTTCTTCTATTTTCTGTAACTTGTCTCTGATTTAGTAAAAATACTAAATCACTTTATAAAATCCTGAAAACTTTTGTGGCCACTATCTGATTTAAACCAGAGGCCCTCACCAAGTTTCGGAATATTTGGAGCTACCAAATATTTTATAGGAATTTATAGCTCCACTTCAAATACAATATGATTTAATTCAAAGACCATAAATGCCTTGGAAAAATGTGCATGACCTGTGGTAAAGGTTTTAACCTCTTTCCATAAATAATGAACATTTTTGAAGGGCATTTTGGATTCATTGAAAATATCTTTATTTTGATCCTAATTGCATTCCATTTGGTGCTAGGGTTTGTCATCCCCATTTCAAGTTCATTTGAGAATTTAAACATGATGCAAACACCATTAGCTAGTCTAGAGCATACCAGACTAGGGATGTGACAACTCACCCCCACTAAACAAGAATCTCGTCCCGAGATTCAAGACGTGAGGTAAGAAGACAGAGGGGACACAAAGCTAACACAATCTTCATGATCCAGGTTGCACTTCATAAGAACATTCATTCAATCATCCTCTTTGTCTCGACGTCTTGCTCTGAGAACTCCATCCAACATGACAATGAGAAGAAAGGAAAAACTCTAGAAGAATCGATCTTTTCGAATACCGAACAACTTAGGATCAACTCATGGAGGGAGACATTGAAACATCTCTCAAGCTGAGACATGACACACACATCCAGAGGGATGGAGTGTAACAGATGATGAAGGTTCACTAGGTAGACAACAATTTCACGCTTAAGAAGGTGGTGAACGATTGTCAACGTAGCGAGGAGTTGAGTTGTAATGATACCATAACGAGACATCTTAAGGAAGATGACTCGCAGAAATATTCCCTTAAGTGGAAAAAAGAATTACTTTCGATTCAGAGATCATTGAAACTCTTTATACCAGCCTAAGGCAAATCACAACAATCGTTTGGCGGAGTACGAAGGGATGGCATACCCGGACTAGAATGGATGATGTGGACTACCTTGTTGAAGACAACGCAAAGGATGATTTTTGCTTATCATCAGAAGTGGATGGGACCCATGGTAGGACCACTTCTGAAGATGATCCTGAACAAGAATTACTAAGAAGGTAACCCATAGTAAAATGCCACAAAGATGGGTGCAAGCTGGGAACAAAATGCAAATGTTGGGAATGTTCCAACCATCATATCTGCCTGAGATTCAGATCTGGTTGGTAACGGGATATTCCAGACAGCATATCTGGAAAAAGAAAGGTAGCAACACAAATCGACGAGATGGCGTTGCGAGATTCTCGGGTATGAACTACGATAGCAAGCTCCAAAACATGAGCTAGTTCTGCTACATACATGTGAACAAACTGTCCCAGACAAGCATGACCACATAGTAGTCTTACAATGAAACACTACCGAGTCCTAGTTGGGAACCATCATCAAGGATATCGAAGTCCTTGCATAAGTCATATGATTAGCTCTTATGGAGAAACTTCTTCTCCCTGAACAAATCAGCCAGTGGCTTGGTGTGCTAGGGAATACATATGGAATGGAGGTAATTAATCTACCAAACCACAGAATACTTCGCACATGCATGACTGACTTGGGACGATTCCAGGGGAAGCAAAACTAACTTTCTCAAATTCACGACGGCAACTTGCATCGAATGCACATGAATGAGAGGGAGTCACTTCTTTCATCCAACATATGCTTCACGAACGGGACATGAAGATAATGCTTATAAAAGTTTCCAACACTAGCTTAATGTTCAACATGATTCATGGACGAGACAAAATGCTGCTCATGGACTCAATAGCAACTCATCGGAATTTCCATATCACTGGACTCCCACCATTATGTGAACACGGTGATAGCATTGGCCGGACCAAAAGATGTAATGGTGTATGCTCGAGGGATCAACCACGAGTAAGACAACATTACGAACATCGTTGGTTCTTATTTGACTTGACGATAGCCCATACTCAAGTCAAAGTTTTGACAAGACAATAGATCCAACAACTTATCACGAGGACCAATCGATGGAGATATCATCTTTCTTCATCACACACACATACACACAAAAAGATATCCCTTAACATGAACTAAGTCAGACAAGCTTTTATCTTCCAACTCTCCAAGTTGTTGTTTTGGCTTAACCAACTACCTCAGGGGTATCCAACACAGATTCTTGGAGAAAGAGTGGTTTATTGGAAAACCAACTTGATCACGAACTCAACATATTGGTCAGGGACGACCTGGTGATACTTCCGTGAAGATATCCGGAAAATCACGAACCATCGATATGTCTCTAATCTCGAGAACAATCTTTCTTTTCAAGGCAAGACGACATGATCAGAAGAGCAAGGGATTCAATCCAAACTCAAAGATCGAAGAGTGCACCAAAAATAAGTACAAGGTAGCACGATCAATCTTAGAATAGGATTCGATAACCAACACGCTAAGAATGATATTAATGTCCATTAACCACCAAGCAACACGGTTGCTAGGAGTATTGATTTCACACATCATGGTTCACTTGTCGGCATTCCGGTTGCGATAACACGGAACCGAGGAATGAAAAATTATGGCAAGAAGTATCACTGCACCAAGAATTCATAAGATGGTGTGCACTTCCTATGACATTCTTGCCATAAAAAGGGTAATACTCCAGGGTAGAACAGAACAAAAGCTGGATTGGCATTTGATCTGCGGAATACAACTGCTTTGACCAAATCCTAGAAATGGATAAGTACTAGAGTTTGTTTCTCCTAGTCATTCCAGAATAGAATGGCTCGACGGACCATGAGAATAATAGGCATCGATGACACGAATGCACAACTAGTCCTGACTATCAATTGATAGACAAATGTTGGAATACAACTAAAGGGAGACAACTCAAAGGAACATAACACTTTCTGAGTTGTGGATGCATAGATTAGTATGTCGAGCAAAGCTCAACATTTCTTCCGGATAACCCATGCAGAACGGTAGAACTGGCAGATTCACAATGTAGAATGGAGTACTCATTAAGAGCACTCTGGTTGTGATCTTTTGGTTCAAAGAACTTCTGCCATAGGCAGTTCATGGTATTTGGAAGAAGGAAATACCACGGACCTCGAGGACTATCACAAAGGTTACTAATATCCTAAAGGAACAAGCAAACACTATCAACAGGAGGTGAGTGGAGTGAATCTCGGGTTCAAAACCCAGGAATAGAATACCTACTAACTAAATGGCATCACGGGATGCTTTCGAGAATGGCGGCCAGAATCATCAGACTGGGAACAAAAAGCATTGCTAGATTACCGGGTGATTATGTCGAGGCAGTAGAGTACCTCAACAGACTGTTTAGTGTGCATAATCTGGCCCAAAAGGGCATCAGGAACGGGAGGAAGGGATTTGCAAATGCATCAGACTGTTTAGAAACCTGGGATGACTCAGACAGCATAACGGCTGTAAATGCTCAAAATATTTGAGACATCCTGCAAAATAGTGGCATGACCACTCAACATCACAATATCAAGGTTCTGAGGCCAGCTATGAACATACGGAAGTAGTAGAAACTGAACTGAGACTTGAAACTATCAATTCTATAAGTCTATGGATTAGTAACACGTCATCCTGATAGATAGATGAGAAGGCCTAGTTCTTAATCCCCGTAGAAAAGAAAAGGTTGACTCAGATCAGAAGGGCATAAGGTATAGGAGTAAAAAGAGCCTTACGTTCCCTTCCACAATCAATTCCCCTATATAAGTAAAGCATTTCTAGACTCAACTTCGACCAGTTTGGCTTGGTAATCCTACAGGCAGTCAGGCTCTAATACCAAAGCTGTCAGGACGCCGATCCTATGTCACACCGATCTAGCATGTAACACATCATATCACTTTGCGGCCTCACGCACGGTATTCCCACGGGTGCCACCTTACCTGGCCCAGGACCCTTTTGGCTCACGTATATGATAGTGTCGCTAGCATCCATATGACAGAGAACCCGGGCCAACATGACTAGTCGTGAACCCAAAGTGGCACTAACTTACAGGGACAAGCATACATGACCCAGCAACGAACGTGTCGGTCATCAGCGAGTGAATTCGGGCTGTAGCAACTGGGCTAGCAAGACTCCAGGAATCCGGGCCGTAGGAGGCTAACAGGACTCCGAAAGACACCGCGTGACATTTCCCCGAAGGGACAGACACAGGATCGAAGAAGGACACATGCCGGCCAGTCTAAGTGTTCCGAAGCAGTAGCAACTAGGCTAACAGGACTCCGGTAAATCGGGCTGTAGCAGACTACCATGGCTCAGTGGAAGCACTAGACTACATTTCCCCATAAGAGAGGCTACCAAGGATAGACAACTAGGTTGTCGGATCCCACACATACCAAGCATTTCAATCATACACACAATATGCCCGATATGTTTAAATA
Organism: Triticum aestivum; assembly: GCF_018294505.1. Taxonomy (NCBI): domain Eukaryota; kingdom Viridiplantae; phylum Streptophyta; class Magnoliopsida; order Poales; family Poaceae; genus Triticum; species Triticum aestivum. Next base: position 445,174,988 of record NC_057808.1, on the reverse strand, counting down.
CAACATGGCATCACAACAAAACTCTATGATAACCCACAAGTATAGGGGATCTATCGTACCTTTCGATAAGTAAGAGTGTTGAACCCAACAAGGAGCGAAAGGAAATGATAAGCGGTTTTCAGCAAGGTATTCTCTACAAGCACTGAAATTATCGGTAACAGATAGTTTTGTGATAAGGTAATTTGTAGCGGGTAACAAGTAACAAGTGTAAATAAAGTGCAGCAAGATGGCCCAATCCTTTTTGTAGCAAAGGACAAGCCTGGACAAACTCTTATATAGAGAAAAGCGCTCCCGAGGACACATGGGAATTATCGTCAAGCTAGTTTTCATCACGTTCATATGATTCGCGTCGGTACTTTGATAATTTGATATGTGGGTGGACCGGTGCTTGGGTGCTGTCCTTACTTGGACAAGCATCCCACTTATGATTAACTCCTATTGCAAGCATCCGCAACTACAAAAGAAGTATTAAGGTAAACCTAACCATAGCATGCAGCATATGGATCCAAATCAGCCCCTTACGAAGCAATGCATAAACTAGGGTTTAAGCTTCTGTCACTCTAGCAACCCATCATCTACTTATTACTTCCCAATGCCTTCGTCTAGGCCCAAATAATGGTGAAGTGTCATGTAGTCGACGTTCACATAACACCACTAGAGGAGAGACAACATACATCTCATCAAAATATCGAACGAATACCAAATTCACATGACTACTAATAGCAAGACTTCTCCCATGTCCTCAGGAACAAACATAACTACTCACAAAGCATATTCATGTTCATAATCAGAGGAGTATTAATATGCATATAGGATCTGAACATATGATCTTCCACCAAATAAACCAACTAGCATCAACTACAAGGAGTAATCAACACTACTAGCAACCCACAGGTACCAATCTGAGGCTTTGGGACAAAGATTGGATACAAGAGATGAACTAGGGTTTGAGAGGAAATGGTGCTGGTGAAGATGTTGATGGAGATTGGCCCCCTCCCGATGAGAGGAGCGTTGGTGATGATGATGGCAATGATTTCCCCCTCCTGGAGGGAAGTTTCCCCGGCAGAACAGTTCTGCCGGAGCCCTAGATTGGTTCCGCCAAGGTTCCGCCTCGTGGTGGCGGAGTTTCTTCCCGAAAGCTTGCTTATTATTTTTCCTCAGACGAAAGACTTCATATAGTAGAAGATGGGCACCGGAGGGCCACCAGGGGGCCCATGAGGCAGGGGGCGCGCCCAGGGGGTAGGGCGCACCTCCCACACCCTCGTGGCCAGGGTGTGGCCCCCCTCTAGTATTTTCTTCGTCCAGTATTTTTTATTAATTCCGAAAATGACTTCCGTGAAGTTTCAGGACTTTTGGAGCTGTGCAGAATAGGTCTCTAATATTGGCTCCTTTTCCAGCCCAGAATTCCAGCTGCCGACATTCTCCCTCTTCATGTAAACCTTGTAAAATAAGAGAGAATAGGCATAAGTATTGTGATATAATGTGTAATAACAGCCCATAATGCAATAAATATCAATATAAAAGCATGATGCAAAATGGACGTATCAACTCCCCCAAGCTTAGACGTCGCTTGTCCTCAAGCGGAAGCCGATAACGATAAATATGTCCACATGTTTAGAGGTAGAGGTGCCGATAAAATAAAATACGGACATGAGGGCATCATGATCAATCTTATAACAGCAACATATATATATATTTTCATATGATTTCTTATGCTCAAGTAATAATCTATTCACAATGTAAAATATGAATCAGAAACTTCATTGAGAACCAACAAACTATAATCTCAGTCATTGAAGCAATTGCAATTTATCATAACATCAGAAAGAGTCTATATAAGAGCTTTTCAGCAAGTCCACATACTCAACTATCATTTAGTCTTTCACAATTGCTAACACTCACGCGATACTTGTGGTTACGGAGTTTTAATCGGACACGAAGAAAGATAGGGGCTTATAGTTTCGCCTCCCAACCTTTTACCTCAAGGGTAATGTCAACAATAATAGTTCATGCTAACTTACATCCAATTAGATATATGTATCAGGATCTTTCCAACACGAGGTGCTTGCCAAAAGGATAAAATGTAAAAGGGAAAGGTGAAGATCACCACGACTCTTGCATAAGGGTAAGAGATAGAAGTAAAATATAGGCCCTTCGCAGAGGGAAGCAGAGGTTGTCATGTGCTTTCATGGTTGGATGCACGAAATCTTAATGCAAAAGAACGTCACTTTATATTGCCACTTGTGATATGGACCTTTATTATGCAGTCCGTCGCTTTTATTTCTTCCACATCACAAGATCGTATAAAGCTTATTTTCTCCACACTAATATATCATACATATTTCGAGAGCAATTTTTATTGCTTGCACCGATGACAACTTACTTGAAGGATCTTACTCAATCCATAGGTAGATATGGTGGACTCTTATGGCAAAACTGGGTTTAAGGGTATTGGAAGCACAAGTAGTATCTACTTGGTGCAAACAATTTGGCTAGCATGAGGGAGAAAGGCAAGCTCAACATGTTGGATGATCCATGACAATATACTTTATTTCAGATATAAGAAAACATAGCCCATTACGTTGTCTTCCTTGTCCAACATCAACTCTTTAGCATGTCATATTTTAATGAGTACTCACAATCATAAAAGATGTCTAAGATAGTATATTTATATGTGAAACCTCTCTTTCTTTATTACTTCCTAATAATTGCAATGATGACCAAAACTATGTTTGTCAACTCTCAACAACTTTTAATCATCATACTCTTTCTATGTGAAGTCATTACTCTCCATAAGATCAATATGATTTCTTTATTTCTTTTTATTCTTTCTCCTTTCTTTATTCCCTCAAGATCATCAAGCCCTTGACTCAACACTAATATTTATTATATAGCTCACGGACTCGATTACATAAAGGGATCATAAGGCAAAACTCAAAACTAGATCATACTAAAACTTTATTCTACTAGATCAAGATATTACTAAAAGGATCGAACTAAGAAAAACGGTAAAGATAGGAGTGTGATGGTGATACGATACCGGGGCACCTCTGCCAAGCTTGGCAGTTGCCAAGGGGAGTGCCCATACCAGATACTTAGTTTTCCTTTTTCGGAGGAGGTGATGATGGAGTTGTTGATGATGATAGTTGTGTCTTTAGCTTCTTCATACTGTAATTGAGAAGAGCAATTTCCTCTTTTAAATCATCGACCTCTGATTCCATCTTCAAGATCTTGTCACATAAATCTCCTTTGCTTTTCTGCCAAAAACGAGAAGGAATAGATCGGTTGTTAGATAGTTTAGCCCTCTTAGGGAGACTAAATTTCCTGAACTTCATGTGCATATCCCCAGGTTGAGGTAGAGGGACATCCTCCTCCTCCGAACTTGAATCATCGATCCTCATCAAATGAGCATCCTCCTCCTCATCCGTAGTTCGACCACAAGGAGATAGATCCCCATAGGTCTTTGGGTCAGCAATGAGGTGTGAGACATAGCTCTCTCCGTCGGAATCCTGAGATGACATCTTGCTCCAAATCTGCTATAGAAATAGCTCGAAACAAAAACAGAGGATATTTGCGTGATACGGTGGTCAAAACCTTCGAGAGATTATATAATGAATTTTTACCGACCAAAAGAAGTATGGTGCAAGAAAACGGAGTCCGGAGAGCACACGAGGTGCCCACGAGGCAGGGGGCGCGCCCAGGGGGGTAGGGCGCGCCTCCCACCCTTGTGTCCTTCCCGGACTGCTTCTTATTTTCCTATTTTCTTAAATATTCCAAAACGGAGAAAAATTGCCATTAGAACTATTTTGGAGTCGGTTTACTTACCGTACCACATACCTATTCCTTTTCGGAGTCTGGAATGTTCTGGAAGGTGTCCCTTATGTATTCCTTCAGGGTTATGGTTGCAATAACATTAGTTTCAACATTTATAGGATTACCTGAGATATAATGTTTGATTCTTTGACCGTTCAGCACCTTCGGATTTGTGCCCTCGAAGTTGTTGATTTTTATGGCATCGGAACGTAGACCTCCTCGATAACGTAAGGACCTTCCCATTTAGAGAGAAGTTTTCCTGCAAAAAATCTTAAACGAGAGTTGTATAGCAACACATAATCACCTACATTAAACTCACGCTTTTGTATCCTTTTGTCATGCCATCTTTTGACTTTTTCTTTAAACAGTTTGGCATTCTCATAAGCCTGGGTTCTCCATTCATCAAGTGAGCTAATGTAAAATAGCCTCTTCTCACCGGTAAGTTTGAAATCATAGCTGAGCTCTTTAATGGCCCAATATGCTTTATGTTCTAATTCAAGAGGTAAGTGACATGCTTTTCCATAAACCATTTTATATGGAGACATACCCATAGGATTTTTATATGCGGTTCTATAGGCCCATAATGCATCATCGAGTTTCTTGGACCAATTCTTTCTAGATCTATTAACAGTATTTTGCAAAATTAATTTGAGCTCTCTGTTACTCAATTCTACTTGACCACTAGACTGTGGGTGATAAGGAGATGCAATTCTATAATTAACATCATACTTAGCAAGCATTTTACGAAAAGCACCATGAATAAAATGTGAACCACCATCAGTCATTAAATATCTAGGGACTCCAAACCTCAGAAAAATAACTTCTTTAAGCATCTTAATAGAGGTGTTATGATCAACACTACTAGTTGGAATAGCTTCTACCCACTTAGTAACGTCATCAACAGCAACTAAAATATGTGTATACCCATTAGAGGAAGGAAAATGTCCCATATAATCAAAGCCCCAAACATCAAATGGTTCAATAACGAGTGAATAATTCATAGGCATTTCCTGACGTCTACTAATATTACCAATCCTTTGGCATTCATCATAGGATAAGACAAACTTACGAGCATCCTTGAAGAGAGTAGGCCAATAAAAACCCGATTGCAATACCTTATGCACAGTTCTATCTCCAGCGTGGTGTCCTCCATAAGCTTCGGAGTGACACTTGCGTAGGATTTGTTCCTGTTCATGCTCAGGTACACAACGTCTAATAAGACCACCTACTCCTTCTTTATAAAGATGTGGGTCATCCCAAAAGTAATGTCTCAAATCATAGAAAAACTTTTTCTTTTGCTGGTATGTGAAACTAGGTGGTATAAATTTAGCAACAATGTAATTAGCATAATCAGCATACCATGGAGCAGTACAAGAAGCATTTATGACATTTAATTGTTCATCAGGAAAGCTATCATCAATAGGTAGTGGGTCATCAAGAACATTCTCTAACCTAGACAAGTTGTCTGCAACGGGGTTTTCAGCTCCCTTTCTATCAATAATATGCAAATCAAATTCTTGTAACAAGAGAACCCATCTAATAAGTCTAGGTTTAGCATATTTCTTTTCCATAAGATATTTAATATCAGCATGATCAGTGTGAATAATTACTTTAGAATCAACAATATAAGGTCTAAACTTATCACAAGCAAATAACTGCTAAAAATTCTTTTTCAGTAGTAGCATAATTTCTCTAGGCATTGTCTAGAGTTTTACTAGCATATTGAATAACATTTAATTTCTTATCAACTCTTTGTCCTAGAATAGCACCTACAGCATAATCACTAGCATCACACATAATTTCAAAGGGTAAATTCCAATCAGGTGGCTGAACGATAGGTGCGGAAATCAATGCTTTCTTAAGTATTTCAAATGCTTCTACACAATCATCATCAAAGACAAAAGGAATATCTTTTTGTAATAGATTAGTCAGAGGCCGAGAAATTTTTGAGAAGTCCTTAATGAACCTCCTATAAAAACTGGCATGACCAAGGAAACTTCTTATACCTTTGATGTCCTTGGGACACGACATCTTTTCAATAGCATCAACTTTAGCTTTATCCACTTCAATGCCTCTTTCAGAAATTTTATGCCCCAAGACAATACCTTCATTAACCATAAAGTGGCATTTCTCCAATTCAAGACAAGGTTAGTTTCTTCACATCTCTGCAAAACTCGATCAAGGTTGCTCAAGCAATCATCAAAAGAGGATCCATAAACGGAGAAATTGTCCATGAAAACCTCACAAATCTTTTCACAAAAATCAGAGAATATAGCCATCATGCATCTTTGAAAGGTAGCAGGTGCATTACATAAACCAAAAGGCATACGTCTATAAGCAAAAGTACCGAAAGGGCAAGTAAAAGTGGTCTTTGCTTGATCATCGGCTGACACAAGTATTTGAGAGAAACCAGAATAACCATCTAGAGAGCAAAAATGTGTGTGTTTGGATAATCTTTCTAGCATTTGATCAATGAATGGCAAGGGGTAATGATCTTTTTTAGTAGCTTTATTTAATTTACGGAAATCAATTACCATCCTATAACATGTAATAATTCTTTGCGGAATCAATTCATCTTTATCATTAGGAACGACGGTAATACCTCCTTTCTTAGGGACACAATGGACATGACTCACCCACTGACTATCAGCAACGGGATAAATTATACCTGCCTCAAGGAGCTTTAGTATTTCCTTTCTTACCACTTCTTTCATCTTAGGATTCAGCCATCGTTGGTGATCAATAACTGGTTTGGCGTCTTTCTCCAAATTTATTTTGTGTTGACATAAAGTGGGACTAACGCCCTTAAGATCATCAAGAGTATATCCAATAGCAGCACGGTGCTTCTTCAGAGTTTTCAATAATTTCTCTTCTTCATGCTCTGAAAGGTTAGCACTAATAATAACAGGATATATCTTCTTTTCATCAAGATAAGCATATTTAAGAGTATCAAGCAATGGTTTAAGCTCAAACACGGGATCACCCTTGGGTGGAGGAGGATCCCCTAGGATTTCAACAGGCAAGTTGTGTTTCAGAATAGGTCCATGTTTAAAGAATACTTCATCTATTTCCCTTCTTTCATTCATAAACATATCATTTTCATGGTCTAGCAAATATTGTTCTAAAGGATCATTAGGAGGCACAGCAATAGAAGCAAGACCAATAATTTCATCCTTACTAGGAAATTCCTCATCACGGGGTTGTCTACGGAATTTAGAAAAATTAAACTCATGAGACATATCATCCAAACCAATAGTAACAACATCCTTTTCGCAGTCTATCTTAGCATTAACAGTGTTCAAGAAGGGTCTACCAAATATAATGGGACAAAAACTATCTTGTGGGGAACCAAGAACAAGAAAATCAGCAGGATATTTAGCTTTCCCACACAAGACTTCAACATCTCTAACAATCTCAGTTGGTGAAATAGTATCTCTATTGGGAAGCTTAATGGTAACATCAATATCTTCTAACTCAGCAGGTGCAATATCATGCATAATTTCTTTATATAAAGAAATAGGTATTGCACTAGCACTAGCACCCATATCACATAAGCCATGATAACAATGATCTCCTATTTTAACAGAAATAATAGGCATGCCTACAATAGGTCTATGTTTATCTTTAGCACCAGGTTTAGCAATTCTAGCAGTTTCCTCACAGAAATAAATAACATGCCCATCAATATTATCAGCCAAGAGATCTTTAACAATAGCAATATTAGGTTCAACTTTAACTTTCTCATGGGGTGTATAAGTTCTAATATTACTTTTACAAACCACAGTTGAAGTTTTAGCATGATCCTTTATTCTAACAGGGAAAGGTGGTTTCTCAACATAAGCAGTAGGGACAATAGGATCATTATAAGTGATAGTCTTTTCTTCAACTTTAATAGGTTCAACTGCTTTTACTTCTATGGGAGGATGATATTTAAACCACTTCTCCTTAGGGAGATCAACATGAGCAGCAAAAGATTCACAAAAAGAAGCTACTATCTCAGAGTCAAGTCCATATTTAGTGCTAAATTTACGGAAAACATCGGTATCCGTAAATATTTAACACAATCAAACTTAGGTTGTATACCTGACTCCTTAACTTCGTCAAGATCCCAATCTTCAGAGTTGCGTTTAATTCTTTCCAATAAATCCCATCTAAATTCAATAGTCTTCATCATAAAGGAACCGGTACAAGAAGTATCGAGCATGGAGCGATTGTTGTCAGAAAGCCGAGCATAAAATTTTTGAATAATCATTTCTCTTGAGAGCTCATGATTGGGGCATGAATATAACATTGACTTAAGCCTCCCCCAAGCTTGAGCGATGCTTTCTCCTTCGCGAGGCCAAAAAATTTATATATAATTACGATCACGATGAATAAGATGCATAGGATAAAACTTCTGATGAAATTCCAATTTCAACCGCTTGTAGTCCCATGATCCCATATCATCACATAGCCTATACCATGTCAATGCATCTCCCTTCAAAGATAAAGGGAAGACCTTCTTCTTGATAACATCATCGGGCATACCTGCAAGCTTAGATAATCCACAAACTTCATCCACATAGATTAAGTGTAAATCGGGATACAAGGTTCCATCTCCTGCAAACGGATTAGCTAGCAGTTTCTCTATCATACCCGAAGGAATTTCAAAGTAAACATTTTCAATAGGTTCATTAGGTTGAGGAGCAACTATTTGCTCTATCGGTTGGGGTGAAGATACCCCGAACAAGCCCCTTAAAGGATTACTTTCCCTAGTAACAAGTGACAGTAAATTTCAGCACACTATATAAATTTTTCCTTACCAAATTCCACCTACCAAAGGCGCTTCACTCCCCGGCAACGGCGCCAGAAAAGAGTCTTGATGACCCACAAGTATAGGGGATCTATCTTAGTCCTTTTGATAAGTAAGAGTGTCGAACCCAACGAGGAGCAGAACAAAATGATAAGCGGTTTTCAGCAAGGTATTCTCTGCAAGCACTGAAATTATCGGTAACAGATAGTTTTGTGACAAGGTAATTTGTAGCAGGTAACAAGTAACAAGTGTAACTAAAGTGCAGCAAGATGGCCCAATCCTTTTTGTAGCAAAGGACAAGCCTGGACAAACTCTTATATAGAGAAAAGCGCTCTCGAGGACACATGGGAATTATCGTCAAGCTAGTTTTCATCACGTTCATATGATTCGCGTTCGGTAATTTGATAATTTGATATGTGGGTGGACCGGTGCTTGGGTGCTGTCCTTACTTGGACAAGCATCCCACTTATGATTAACTCCTATTGCAAGCATCCGCAACTACAAAAGAAGTATTAAGGTAAACCTAACCATAGCATGAAACATATGGATCCAAATCAGCCCCTTACGAAGCAACGCATAAACTAAGGTTTAAGCTTTTATCACTCTAGCAACCCATCATCTACTTATTACTTCCCAATGCCTTCCTCTAGGCCCAAATAATGGTGAAGTGTCATGTAGTCGACATTCACATAACACCACTAGAGGAGAGACAACATACATCTCATCAAAATATCGAACGAATACCAAACTCACATGACTACTAATAGCAAGACTTCTCCCATGTCCTCAGGAACAAACGTAACTACTCATAAAGCATATTCATGTTCATAATCAGAGGAGTATTAATATGCATATAGGATCTGAACATATGATCTTCCACCAAATAAACCAACTAGCATCAACTACAAGGAGTAATCAACACTACTAGCAACCCACAGGTACCAATCTGAGGCTTTGGGACAAAGATTGGATACAAGAGATGAACTAGGGTTTGAGAGGAGATGGTGTTGGTGAAGATGGTGATGGAGATTGGCCCCCTCCCGATGAGAGGAGCGTTGGTGATGACGATGGCGATGATTTCCCCCTCCCGGAGGGAAGTTTCCCCGGCAGAACAGCTCTGCCGGAGCCCTTGGTTGGTTCCGCCAAGGTTCCGCCTCGTGGCGGCGGAGTTTCTTCCCGAAAGCTTGCTTATTATTTTTCCTTGGACGAAAGACTTCATATAGCAGAAGATGGGCACCGGAGGGCCACCAGGGGGCCCATGAGGCAGGGGGCGCGCCCAGGGGGGTAGGGCCCGCCTCCCACCCTCGTGGCCAGGGTGTGGCCCCCTCTGGTATTTTCTTCATCCAATATTTTTTATTAATTCCAAAAATGACTTCCGTGAAGTTTCAGGACTTTTGGAGCTATGGAGAATAGGTCTCTAATATTTGCCCCTTTTTCAGCCCAGAATTCCAGCTGCGGGCATTCTCCCTCTTCATGTAAACATTGTAAAATAAGAGAGAATAGGCATAAATGTTGTGACATAATGTGTAATAACAGCCCATAATGCAATAAATATCAATATAAAGCATGATGCAAAATGGACGTATCACTCTACGACTCAAGTATTTATTCATAAGACTCCGAAGAGTCAGATATGACAAACATGGGTCTCATGACCCAGCATTCAAGTCATACAAGCAATAGCACATGCTGAAGCTTATCTTGTCTGAGTACAGACCTACAAATGAAAAAGGCTGAGAAGCCTGACTAACTACCAGACCCTGCCGAGGGCACAAGATCATAGCTGAGGTAACAAGCTAACGTCGAAGTCCACGCGGAACTACTAGCGAGACTAAAGTTTATCTGCAAAAACATAAATTAGGCAAACGTGAGTACAAATGTACCCAGCAAGACTTACATCAGAACTATCTACATATGCATCAGTATCAACAAAGGGGGATGTGGAGTTTAACTGCAGCAAGCCAGCTTTGACTCAGTGACTGTCCTATACTACGACTGCAAGTAACTCTTTGAGGTGGCGCACACGAGTCCACATATTCACCATATCAATACACCACTATGGATCTGCTCCCATCTCACTATGAGAATGCCATCCATAGCACTCACGCTTATCATGCGCATTTTAGAGTATCCACTTTCAGTTGTCTATGAACTGTATAGGCAACCCAGAAGTCCTTTACCACGGACACGGCTATTCGAATAGATCATTTATAACCCTGCAGGGGTGTACTTCTTCACACACGCTCTCGCCACTTACCACCATGTACACGTCGTGTATCTCGGCAACCTTCAACCGGAAGCCTGGCGAGGGAGTCGGCCACGACCTGACTAACCACACAAGTCTCTAGTCCAGGTTTATCGCCTATTCGGGTTCCATCCGCGAGGAGATCCGGACGGGGTTTCGCTCACAGCCCCAAACGATGTGTGCAGGGTTCCTGAGACACCAAACGGGCGCCCGGCACACCGGGCCACGGTGTATCTACCGCATCATAGCCCACCCCTAGGGTCAGCACTACGCACGGCCTCCAACACATATCCTACAAACACCAGAAACTAGTTGCAACTCCTGGACAGAGATCAAGGCGATTAATAAGTCGAGAGGGTCCATTGGTTTCGGGCCCAACGCATGGTAGTAGCTGTTCATGGATCATAAACACAGAACTCAGTTCCTGAGGACGGTTTCAATGAGACAACCCACCATGTACTCCTACATGGCCTCTCACCGCTACCTTTACCAAATCGTGTTCACACACTTAGCTCTCAACAGTAGAACATGTTCACATACCTCCAAGTCATCCCCGATGAATCAGACCTGACTCAACTCTAAGCAGTAGCAGGCATGGCAAGAAGCATGAATGAGTAGGCACATCAGGGCTCAAACAACTCCTACTCATGCTAGTGGGTTTCATCTATTTACTATGGCAATGACAGGTCATGCAGAGGAAAGGGGTTGAACTACCGCAGCATGTAACAGTTGAATCATTGTTGTCCTAATGCAGTAAAAGAGAGTAGGAGCGAGAGAGTGGGGTTGTATCGGAATGAACAAGGGGTTTTTTCTTGCCTGGCACTTCTGAAGATATTATAGCTCTTCATCGGTGTCATCGAACTCATCGTCGAAAGCACGTCTATCGAGAGGGAACAAATACCGGCAACAAAGAAGGAAAACACAGTCAATGCAATGCACAATATGATGCATGATCATGACATGTCAATATGCTGTGTTTTGAGCTAATGCAACTAAAACCAGAAGGGTTTGGGTCATTTTGAACCAAAGGTTCAACCCCAAATTCAAATTATGATTTTAGCTAGTGCCTTATCATGTTTTGCACTAAACAGCAAGGTTAAGTTTATAAAACATGCATGAAACCAGTACAGATGGAAATATTGAATTTTTCTGATCATTTTTCATATGTAACTTATTCCATTCTGAGCTACGGTTGGATTTCTATGATTTTTAGAAGTTTAAGACATTTTCTGAAATAAATAAATCATTTCTAATTTATTTAAAATCCCAGAAAATGTTTACTGCGTCAGCACTATGTCATGCTGACCTTAGCAGGTCAACAGGAGCGGTCCAGGTCAAACCTGACCAGTGGGGTCCACTGGACAGTGACCCAGTGTTGTTTAGTGTCGCTGACAGGTGGGGTCGGGTCAACGTGTGACGTGCCCAGGTCAAACTGACCTGTGGGGCCAGTAGGGTTAGTTTAATCTAAACAGAAATAAAACCCAAGTTAATTAGGGCATGGGCCCCAGGTGTCAGTGAGCTAGGGGGGTTTGTTAGGGTGTCATTAGCGCTAATCACGCGGCCACGTCTGCGTCGCCGGAGTTCAGCCGGCGGCGACCTCGAACCATGGTGAGGTCCGCTCGGAACTCGCCAGAGGCCACGGTTCGACGTGCCAGGGGCACCAGAAGGAAGCCCGTGCCCGTGCGCGTCTGGGGAGACCAACGGAAGGGCGCGGGGTGGCCGGAGTTCGCCGAAAGCGAGCTCCTGGCGGCGGCCGGGGCTATGGGCGTGCTCAGGTTGGAGCTAGGGCGCTTGTGGGGACGAGCTGGTGGTGGCTACGGGCTCCTGGAGCTGCGTTGAACACGCTGGCGTGCTCGCCTGCGAGCTTCAGCGGCTGTTGCCATGGTGGCGGCACGGCCGGCGGATCTGAGCTCGCGGCTCTGGTGGAAACGGCGGCTACGAGGCGCAATAATGCGGGGA
>NC_057808.1:445156938-445161841 GCF_018294505.1 Triticum aestivum | reverse complement strand
GGTGTCGGAGCGAGCGGGGCGGCGGAGGCAATCTCGGCGACCCGAGGAAGAAGAAGGCGTCGGGGGCGGCGCTTCGAGGCGTCCGGCGTCGCGTGAGTCGAAAGAGAGGACGAGGCGGAGCTTCTGGACTCGGGCAGAGGGCGAGGAGGTGGCTCTGGCCGCGGCAATAGCGAGCGGCGGCGACGGTGGCGTTGCGGGAAGAGAGCAGAGGAGGGGCAGGGGGTCCCGGGAGAGAGGGGAGAGGTGCAGGGGTCGAGGAGGAGTGTGTGGCACTCCGGGAGGCATCCAGACCCTCGGCGGCAAGCAGGAGCTGGCGAGGCGCGTGCTCGCGAGCGGCGGCCACGCGCGCTGCATCCTTTTGGCGCGAGGTTAGTGGTGCCTGACAGGCGCCAGTGGGCTGGGCCGGCTAGCTACAGTGCTGGGCCGGTTGGTGGCACCAGGTAAGTTCTCTCTCCCTCTCTAATATTTATCTTCTTCTATTTTTTGTAACATGTTTCTGATTTAGTAAAAATACTAAATCACTTTATAAAATCCTGAAAACTTTTTTGGCCACTATCTGATTTAAACCAGAGTCCCTCACCAAGTTTCAGAATATTTGGAGCTACAAAATATTTTATAGGAATTTATAGCTCCACTTCAAATACAATATGATTTAAAATGCCTTGGAAAAATGTGCATGACCTGTGGTAAAGGTTTTAACCTCTTTCCATAAATAATGAACATTTTTAAGGGCATTTTGGATTCATTGAAAATATTTTTATTTTGATCCTAATTGCATTCCATTTGGTGCTAGGGTTTGTCATCCCCATTTCAAGTTCATTTGAGAATTTAAACATGATGCAAACACCATTAGCTAGTCTAGAGCATACCAGACTAGGGATGTGACACACTGAAATAGGCAAAAAAACAGCAATTTGCACTGGGCCTTCGGTTAGTAGGTTAGTCCCAAAAATAATATAAAAGTGTATAATAAAGCCCATTAAACATCCAAAACAGATAATATAATAGCATGGAACAATCAAAAATTATAGATACGTTGGAGACGTATCAAGGACCTAGTGGAAAAGATGAACCAAATGAGGGAACCTGATGCCAAGCATTGGGTATTTTCTCTGCTGGATTCATTGCGACATCCAGACATTGTCTAGCTGCTCGTGACACTATGGGCTATATTTCATGCTAGGAGGAAGGCAGTATATGAAAACGAATTTCAAAGCCCCAACATCACACATTAGTTTGTTGAATGATTTCTTGGGGAGATTAATGCATGCAAGATTATGTGTGCCCAACAACCACGAGCACTAGATAGAGTGCAGTCTCTCGATGGATCCCTCCTCCTACGGGCAATGCAAAACTAATGGTAGATGGAGTTGTATCCAGATCGTCGAATGTGGGGTCGATTGATAACCCACAAGTATAGGGGATCAGTTGTAGCCTCTTTCGATAAGTAAGAGTGTCGAACCCAACGAGGAGCTAAAGGTAGAACAAATATTCCCTCAAGTTCTATCGACCACCGATGCAACTCTATGCATGCTTAACGTTCATTTTACCTAGAACAAGTATGAAACTAGAAGTACTTTGTAGGTGTTATAGCCTAGGTTTGCAAGATAATAAAGAGCACGTAAATAAAATCTAGGGGCTATTTAGATAAAGACACAACTAAGTTAGTTTTAGTAGAGAGCCTTTTGTCACAAGAAAGTTATTTTTCCCTAGGCAATCGATAAATAGACCAGTAATCATTATTGCAATTTTATATGAGGGAGAGGCATAAGCTAACATACTTTCTCTTCTTGGATCATATGCACTTATGATTGGAACTCTACCAAGCATCCGCAACTACTAAAGATCATTAAGGTAAAACCCAACCATAGCATTAAAGCATCAAGTATCTTTATTCCCATACGCCATAACCCACTTATCTATGTTTGTGTTTCTATCACTCACTCACGCAACGCCGAAAATAAGCAAACCATGAACATATTGCAAACCCTACAGCGGGGATCCCTCACGCTTGCACGTCAAGGAGAGCATCATAGGACAGCACCAATAATAAAACATGCAACTCAAACCAATCACGATCATCAATCAACCCATAGGACAAAACGGATCTACTCAAACATCATAGGATAGCCATACATCATTGGGAAATAATATATAACGTTGAGCACCATGTTCAAGTAGAGATTACAGTGGGGAGAAGAGGTGTTACACGTTGCATAGAGGGGGAGAGAGTTGGTGATGACGACGGTGAAGTTGTTGGTGTAGATCGTTGGCACAATGATGGCCCTGACGGCGTTCCGGCGCCACCAGGAGAGAGGGGGAGAGAGCCCCCTTCTCCTTCTTCTTCCTTGACCTTCCCCCTAGATGGGAGAAGGGTTTCCTGTCTGGTCCTTGGCTTCCATGGCGGCGGAGGGGCGGGAGCCCCTCCGAGATTGGATCTCTCTCTCTCTCTCTCTCTCTCTCTGTTTCCTTCTTCTTCTGTGTTCCCAAATTCTGCTCTTTCACCGTTTCTTAAATTCCCGGAGATCCGTAACTCCGATTGGGCTGAAATTTTAACACAATTTTTATCCGGATATTAGGTTTCTTGCGCCAGAAGAAGGGCACCAACCGCCTTACGGAGTGGCCACAAGGACCAGGGGCGCGCCCTACCCCTTGGGGCGCGCCTCCCGTCCTTGTGGGCCCCTCGGGCATCATCCCGCGTTGATTCTTTTTTCCAAAAATCACATATATTCCAAAAATAATGTCCATAAATTTTTATCCCATTTGGACTCTGTTTGATATGGATTTTCCGCGAAACAAAAAAATACAACAAACAGGAACTGGCACTGGATCAATATGTTAGTCCCAAAAATAGTATAAAAAGTTGCCAAAAGTATGTAAAAGTTGTAGAATATTGGCATGGAACAATAAAAAATTATAGATATGACGGAGACGTATTAGCATCCCCAAGCTTAATTCCTGCTCGTCCTCGAGTAGGTAAATGATAAAAAGATAATTTTTGATGTGGAATGCTACCTAGCATAATCTTGATCACATAATCTAATCATGGCATGAATATTAAGACACGAGTGATTCAAAGCAATAGTCTATCATTTGACATTAAGACAATAATATTTCAAGCATAGTAATAAAGCAATCATGTCTTCTCAAAATAACATGGCCAAATAAAGTTATCCCTACAAAATCATATAGTCTGGCTATGCTCCATCTTCATCACACAAAGTATTTCATCATGCACAACCCCGATGACAAGCCAAGCAATTGATTCATACTTCTAATGTTCTCAAGCATTTTCAACTTTCACGCAATACATGAGCGTGAGGCATGGATATAGCACTATAGGTGGAATAGAATATGATAGTGGAGGTTGTGTGGAGAAGACAAAAAGAAGAAAGTCTCACATCGAGGCGACTAATCAACGGGCTGTGGAGATGCCCATCAATTGATGTCAATGCGAGGAGTAGGGATTGACATGCAACATATGCACTAAGAGCTATAAGTGTATGAAAGCTCAAACTGAAAACTAAGTGGGTGTGCATCCAACTTGCTTGCTCATGAAGACCTCGGGCATTTGAGGAAGCCCATCATCAGAATATACAAGCCAAGTTCTATAATGAATATTCCCGCTAGTATATGAAAGTGATAACTCAAGAGACTCTCTATATGAAGAACATGGTGCTACTCTGAAGCACAAGTGTGGTAAAAGGATAGTAGCATTGCCCCTTCAATCTTTTTCTCTCATTTTTTTGTTTTTTTGGGCCCTCTTTTTTTTGGCCTCTTTTTTTGTCTGGAGTCTCATCCCTACTTGTGGGGGAATCATAGTCTCCATCATGCTTACCTCACTGGGGCAATGCTCTAATAATGATGGTCATCACACTTTTATTTACTTACAACTCAATATTACAACTCGATATCTAGAACAAAGTATGACTCTATATGAATGTCTGTGGCAGTGTACCAAGATGTGCAATGATCTAGCATAACAAAGATATCAAAAAACGGACAAGCCATGGAAATATCATGCTAGCTATCTTACGATCATGCAAAGCAATATGACAATGAACACTCAAGTCATGTATATGATGATGATTGAAGTTGCATGGCAATATATGTCGGAATGGCTATGGAAATGCCATGATAGATAGGTATCGTGGCTGTTTTGAGGAAGATATATGTAACATCCCAAATTTTCAATTTGGTATGTTATACATAGATCATCATTGCATATCATATTTTATTGCATTTTGACAAATCCTCGATAAATCCTAAGCAACTCAAGGACCCTCGGAGAGAGTTGGGGATTTTCTCAAATTTTCATATTTGATTTTCATCAAATAATAAGACGAGGATTTTTGGTTTTAATTATTTGTCTCTCCGAAAAATATTTCTTATTAAAATAAATGAGAGGAGAAAATATGACTTCTCCAAAACAATTGAAATATTGGAGGAAAAGTGTTAAATCATTTATTGGAATTTATTCGGATTTTATTTGCAATTTTAATTCATTAAAAAAAATATTGCATGTTTTCAAAAATTTATTTTGTGTCAAAAAAATGTTCACCCTGTTCTAAATTTTCTAACTAGACGGGGAAAATTTGTTTTATCTTTTTTGGATTTTTATTTATTTTTCTATGAATTTTTCGGCGGAACATTTAAAAAAAAAGACCCGCGCCCGACTGGGCCGAGGCCCAGCCGAGCCAGGCCGGCCCGCCCGTCGTCTCCTCCCCACGCACGTCGCCCGCCGCCGCCGGAGTCCGGCTCGGACACGGGAGCCGCCGCCGCCTTTGCCCCCTCCCCCAAGCCACCTCCCCCCCCCTTATATACCCCCCCTCGCCTCCTCCCTCTCACCCCGCCGACGCACCTCGCCGCCCGCTGCAGCCCGCGCCGCCGCCGCCTTGCGCCG
>NC_057808.1:445148441-445156487 GCF_018294505.1 Triticum aestivum | reverse complement strand
CCTCGCCGGAGCTAGCCGGAGCCCCGCCGGAGCCCTGCCCCGACGAGGTATACCTCGCCTCGTTTTGCTGGTTTTGTTAAAAAAAACCGTTCGTTTAAAAAAAACCCTAGATCGGTTTTTTTTCGGTTTTGTTATTTCGTGAGCGTTCACCGACTCGTTCGTTTTAACGAACGCGTTCGTCGGATTTTCTCTGTTAACGAACGTCCGTTCTTTAACCGTTCGTCCGTTTTTCTTTTCGTCGGATTTTTCCGCGATTATCTCAGATCTCGATTTCTGATCGAATCTTCATTTCTGTTTAACTTTTCGCTCGTCTATCGGAATCAGGCGATTCAAGCGCCTAGAGTTTCGTCTCGAAATTCTCTTTCCGTTTAACCTACTCAAACAAGTTTTTACTACTGTAAAATTTGGCCTAGATCCAGATTAGTAAACGAAGCTTGTTTCTTTCACCGTTTGACTTTCGTTGCTTCGTTCGAGTTGATTCTTTTTGCAAACCGGAGTTCTTAAGTTGAACTTTCTGGTTGCATCTTTCATTCGAGTTTTACCTGTGCATTAGATGAGTACTGATTGTCTGCTTGTTTGTTTGCGATAGAGTATCCGGAGTGTGCCGCTTGTTACTTCGAATAGCTAGGTTTCGCGGATCATCAGCAAGGCAAGTAACACTTTGATCATGTACCTTCCATACCCAGTTTTATTGCATTAGTTCTATTCCTCAAACATTGCATGGTTAGGATCTAATTAAATTGTGGGTATTGGGAAGTAGTTGAGGTAGTACCTATTACCTGTTTTCTTATCAAACCCTTGGGAGTTACTTCTATGTTGCTATTGTATTGCCATGCTATGCTCGTAGACGTGGATTGGGTTTGAGTGATATTCATGACAGATGTGAGATTTTTAATAATGGTTTACCTAAGGTGGCAACTAAAACTCACATCTGGGTGGATTGAGGCACCTGGAGAATCCAGTGTTGTCTGTTTGTATAAGGACCGCCACCCAGGCTCAAAGGGATCATAAGATTATTCATGCTAGAAACTTCCGTGTGCAGCCACAAGCTATTATGGGCTCTAGCATAGTTGAGTAGGTTACATGATCTCTTGAAGAGGTGGGCTAGCAGATGTAGGGGAAAGTAGGTGTACCGGTCCACCCAGAGTAAAGAGTGATTGTTCCTGAAAGACTGTGTCTCGGTCATCCGTTTCTCAAACATCATGCAGTGCGAGAATCAAGCGGAGCCGATCGAGTCTTGTGGGGAAAAGTGTGCAAAACTCTGCAGAGTGTACAAACTAATCATGATTAGCCGTGTCCCCGGTTATGGACAACTTGAGTATCTAGTACCTGGATTATCATTTGAATCTCATCACCATGTTACTTTTAATTAATTTTGCTGGGTTAATGATGACACTTAATTGGGATTGAGTTGGAGGTACCTTCTCAATGTTTAACAACCACCATGATAGTTAAATAAAATTTATTCCTTTACAGTAGGGAAAAATTGGCTTTTCGCAAAAACTTAACCGTAGAGCTTTCCACCAGCCTTATATGCATGTAGTATAGCATTATTATTGTTCATTACTCTCTATGTGTTACATTGCCAGCATATTCCATGTGCTGACCCGTTTTCGGGCTGCAACGTTTCATGTTGCAGACTTATCAGACGACGAGTAAGGTGCCTTAGGTCGTGGTCTTATACTCAGTGATGCCGCTGGAGTTGATGGACTCACTTATCTTCCAAGTCTTCCGCTGTTATCGTTTTTAGATGGCCTTAAGCCATATTTGTCATACTTAATCTCTTTGGAGATATTCGATGTAATAAGTGTGTGATTGCTACTCTGTTATAAATCCTCCATTTGTACTGTGCGTGTCAGCATTACTGATCCAGGGATGACACTGGTGCACAGCAGCACAGACCATTTGAGGTCTGGTCGCTACAAAGGTGGTATTAGAGCACACGCTGACTGTAGGACACGACCACTAAGCTTAAGCCCTAGAACACTTCTCTCTTCTCATTTCTGACCCCTCTCCTTTTTCTACTCTTTTAGGAATGGCGGATGCAAGGAGCAAGTTCATGCAACCAGATGAAGACACGCCTTTTGGTCGACACTTGAAGGAAGTCACTAAGTATTTAAACATAGGAATACCAAGCATCACCGGAACCTACAACGCCACATTACCCGAAGAGGAGAGCTGGAAGATTCAAGTTCACATTCCAGGAAGGACGTTTGTGCCAGTTACTGAACCCATAAGATTGGTTTTCGAAGCACCAACCTGGAGTTTAGGGAAGAGCATGGCCGCTCACATCGCTATGGGACGCATTGGAGAAGTCTACCACCAGGAGCTTAAGGATACTATTTATCAGATTTGTGGACGCCGAGACGCGCAATGGGAGATGATCAGAACCAAGAAGGATGGATCAATCGCAGCTTTCATCCAGGAGCAAAACCAACATATTCGTCGCCAGGAGAACCAGATGTGCATGGACAAGGAAGAACTGAAGAAGGCATTGACGAAGATCAAGGAGCTGGAGGAAGAACTCAAGGCTACACGCGAGGATTATATGGAGGAAATCATCGCACTAGTAGGGAAGAATGACGACCTGGAGAAGAAGATTGGAGTATTCATGGGAAATCCAGTGCCAAAGGCAAAGGATGACGAATGCACTCTTTCGGATAACTACATCATCATCGACGACACCGACTCGGAACCAAATGAAGATGACTTTGTTGACGAAGCTGGAGCAGACATCATGGAGTCTTCAACGGATCAGAATTTCTAGTAGACCACCATATCAGTAGTAGTTTTCCCCCATTTAATAGTATAGTTCAAGCACTTTGTAACGCTAGTTAGATCGACTGTTATGCCTTGTTTGAATTGATTGAGTGATATTGATTGTATTTGTCTCATGAGCATATGGGTAGTGTTTTCCCTCTAGACCTCATTCTATTCTTAACTCTCATCTTTTCTAAACCTATCAGATGCCTCCGAGACGCGACCCCGGATTTGTTTTCCCACCGGAGATCACCCAGTTGATTCAGCAACAGAATGCCCTGATGCAAGTGTTAGTGCAGAACCAAGGCAACAACAACAACAACCCACCGCCGCCACCACCTGTTGATCACTTAGCCCGTTTCTTAAGGCTAAACCCGCCGGTGTTCTCCAGTAGCACCGAGCCGATTGTTGCAGATGATTGGCTCCGCAAAGTTGGAAGGGAGTTGACCACTGCAGGATGCACAGATGCGGAAAGAGTGCGTTTTGCCGCACATCAGCTTGATGGACCCGCAGCATCATGGTGGGAGAATTATACAGCCACGCACCCCATTGACACTGTCACATGGGATCAGTTTCAGCAAGCTTTCCGTACAGCACATGTTTCAGCAGGAGCTATGGCTATGAAGAAGCGTGAGTTTCGCAACCTACGCCAAGGAGGACGCACCGTAGGCCAGTATGTGGAGGATTTCAGTAAGTTAGCACGTTATGCACCAGATGACGTTGCTACAGATCCAGCCAAGCAGGAGAAGTTTTTGGAAGGACTGACTGATGAAATGAGTATGCAGTTGATGGTAGCAACCTTCAACAACTACCAGGAGCTGGTAGATAGAGCTCTCATGATTGAAGGGAAGCAACAGCAGATTGAAAACTGTAAGAGGAAGTATGGACAAGGGAAGTACAATTCTGGAGCTCAGCAGAAGCCACGATTTGCCCCGAAACCGGGAGGACAGTTTCAGCATACCCATGGAGGAGGTAGTTCGCACAACCACAATGGCTCCAAGAATGGTAATGGGAATGGAGGAAGCAACGGACAGAACCGTACCAACCCATCTACCCCAGCCAAGAGGGATCTAAGTCACATTACTTGCTTCAAGTGCCAGAAGACTGGACACTATGCAACTGATTGTCCTGAAGCCCAAAATGGAAATGGCAATGGAAGCTCTGGGAAGAAGCCGAACCCGTTCAACAAAGGACATGTGAACCACGTGAGCGTGGAGGAGGTTGAAGCTCAGCCTGATGCAGTAATAGGTAAGTTTTTGGTTAAGTCATTTACTGCAACCGTTCTTTTCGATACTGGTGCATCGCATTCATACATATCAAGGGGATTTGTGAATAAGTTTAAGCTGTCCACCCAAGTTCTCAAAACCCCTATGTTAGTAACCTCGCCAGGAGCAGAGTATATGGCAAGCCAAGGATGTTTTCAGATACCATTGGCCATTGGTAGGCATGTTTTCCCCTCAGACCTCATAGTTTTGGAGTCGCAAGGTTTGGATGTGATTTTGGGAATGGATTGGCTGTCGTTGTATGGAGGAAACATCGATTGTGCCAGCAAGACGATTTTGCTTACCACCCCAGAAGGAAAAAGGATCAAGTATGTATCCCGGCATATGCCGAAGAGGACTCAAGTGAATTCCTTATCAGGAGTTGTACAGGAGGAAGTACGAGTGGTGAAGGATTATCCGGATGTATTTCCAGAAGAGTTGCCAGGCATGCCACCAGATAGAGACATTGAGTTCTTGATTGAACTTTTGCCAGGCACAGGGCCAATATCTAAGAGACCGTACAGGATGCCCGCAAAAGATTTGGAGGAAATTAAGAAGCAGATCAAGGAGTTACTGGAAAAAGGCTATATTCGCCCAAGTTCGTCACCTTGGGGATCACCAGTACTTCAAGTGGAGAAGAAAGATGGATCGCTGAGGATGGTTGTTGATTACCGTGGACTGAATGAAGTGACCATCAAAAACAAGTACCCACTGCCGATGATCAATGATTTGTTTGACCGCCTACAAGGAGCTAAAGTATTTTATAAGATCGATCTACGATCAGGATACCATCAGTTAAAGATTCGAGAGCAGGATATACCTAAGACGGCTTTTACCACCAGATATGGATTGTATGAGTATACCGTTATGTCATTTGGTCTGACTAACGCACCTGCCTATTTTATGAACCTGATGAACAAAGTATTTATGGAGTTTTTGGATAAGTTTGTCGTGGTGTTCATTGACGACATTCTAGTCTTTTCCAAGAATGAGGAAGAGCATGAGGAGCATTTACGATTGGTACTTGAGAAGCTCAGAGAACATCAATTATATGCCAAGTTCAGCAAATGTGAATTTTGGCTGAAGGAAGTTGGATTCCTTGGACATGTTATTTCGGGAGAAGGAATAGCAGTAGACCCTGCCAAGGTTGACACAGTGGCAAGTTGGGAACCACCCACGACAGTTGGAGAAATCCGGAGTTTTCTTGGACTTGCAGGATACTACCGGAGATTCATCGAGAATTTCTCGAAGATTGCTAAGCCCATGACTGAGCTATTGAAGAAAGACACCAAATTCAATTGGACTGAGGAATGTGAAGCTAGTTTCCAAGAGTTGAAGAAACGATTGGTTACATCACCAGTGTTGATTCTACCAGATCAACGCAAGGACTATGAAGTTTATTGCGACGCTTCTCGTCGAGGACTTGGAGCAGTACTTATGCAGGAAGGAAGAGTTGTGTCATATGCTTCACGACAACTTAAACCCCATGAGAAGAATTATGCTACGCATGATTTGGAATTAGCAGCCGTGGTGCATGCATTGAAGACATGGAGACATTTTCTCATCGGAAACCATTGTGAGGTGTACACGGATCACAAGAGTTTGAAGTATATTTTCACGCAGAAGGAGTTAAATCTCAGACAGAGGAGATGGTTGGAGCTCATTAAAGATTATGATATGAGATTGCAGTATCACCCAGGAAAGGCTAACGTAGTAGCAGACGCGTTGAGCCGCAAGAGTCATGTTAACACCCTCCTGACAGGAGAGTTACCTCAGGAGTTAGCCGAGGACCTTCGCGAGCTATGTTTGGAGATAGTCCCAAGAGGCTCTTTAGCGACATTGGAGATTCAGTCTACCTTGATGGAAAGGCTCAGAGAAGCTCAGAAGACAGACAAGGAGATTGAAGAGATAAAGGAGAAGATGAGCAAAGGAAAAGCCAAGGGATTTCGTGAGGATGAGTACGATACCTTATGGTTTGAGGACCGCGTATATGTGCCAAATGATCCGGAGATCAGGAAGTTGATTTTGCAAGAAGCCCATGATTCACCGTATTCGATACACCCAGGGAATACCAAGATGTATTGGGATCTGAAGAATACTTTCTGGTGGACCGGAATGAAGAAGGATATTGCAGAATACGTAGCAGTTTGTGATGTGTGTTAGAGAGTGAAGGCAGAGCATCAGAAACCAGCAGGATTGCTACAACCATTGTCGATACCCGAATGGAAGTGGGATAAAATAGGCATGGATTTTATCACAGGATTACCCAGGACTCGCTCAGGCTATGACTCTATATGGGTTGTAGTCGACTGTTTGACGAAAGTGGCTCATTTTATTCCAGTGAAGACCACTTACACCAGTGCTAAGTTGGCAAAGATATACATGACCAGGATCGTATGTTTTCATGGAGTTCCAAGGACCATTGTATCAGACAGAGGAACCCAATTTACCTCGAAGTTTTGGAAGCAGTTGCATGAAACATTGGGAACCAGGCTAGAATTTAGTACAGCTTTTCACCCACAGACCGATGGACAGACCGAGAGAGTCAACCAGATTTTGGAGGACATGTTGAGAGCTTGTGCACTAGATTATGGATCTAGTTGGGATGACAATTTGCCTTATGCAGAGTTTTCATATAACAACAGTTATCAAACCAGTTTGAAGATGGCCCCTTTCGAAGCTTTGTACGGAAGGAGGTGTAGAACACCGTTGTTATGGGACGAAGTTGGAGACCGTCAGTTGTTTGGACCAGACCTGATTAAGGAGTCTGAACAGAAAGTGAGGTTGATTCGCAATAGGCTCAAGGTAGCCCAGTCCAGGCAGAAGAGTTATGCTGATTCTAAACGAAAGGAGACAGTTCACGAAGTCGGAGACCGAGTTTATCTTCGAGTATCACCACTTCGAGGAGTGAAGCGCTTTGGAGTTAAGGGAAAGTTGGCGCCCCGTTTTATCGGACCATACAGAGTTGTGGAACGTATGGGAGAGGTTGCCTACAAGCTGGAATTTCCCGAAGGATTGTCTGGAGTTCATGATGTATTTCACGTCTCCCAGTTGAAGAAGTGCCACGCAGAGATGGCTGAGATACCACTGAGAGATACTGTGCCACTGGAAGCAATTCAGCTGGAAAGTGATTTGACCTATGAGGAGAAACCAGTTAAGATTCTTGAGTATGCCAGCCGAGTTACCCGCAGTAAGGTTATCAAGTTTTGCAAAGTCCAGTGGAGTCACCACACGAAAGATGAAGCCACCTGGGAGCGAGAGGAAGATCTACGGAAGGACCACTCCCACCTATTTTCTAGCCAACCCGAATCTCGAGGGCGAGATTCATCTTAAGGGGGGTAGGTTTGTAACATCCCAAATTTTCAATTTGGTATGTTATACATAGATCATCATTGCATATCATATTTTATTGCATTTTGACAACTCCTCGATAAATCCTAAGCAACTCAAGGACCCTCGGAGAGAGTTGGGGATTTTCTCAAATTTTCATATTTGATTTTCATCAAATAATAAGACGAGGATTTTTGGTTTTAATTATTTGTCTCTCCGAAAAATATTTCTTATTAAAATAAATGAGAGGAGAAAATATGACTTCTCCAAAACAATTGAAATATTGGAGGAAAAGTGTTAAAATCATTTATTGGAATTTATTCGGATTTTATTTGCAATTTTAATTGCATTAAAAAAAATATTGCATGTTTTCAAAACTTTATTTTGTGTCAAAAAAATGTTCACCCTGTTCTAAATTTTCTAACTAGACGGGGAAAATTTGTTTTATCTTTTTTGGATTTTTATTTATTTTTCTACGAATTTTTCGGCGGAACGTTTTAAAAAAAACCCGCGCCCGACTGGGCCGAGGCCCAGCCGAGCCAGGCCGGCCCGCCCGTCGTCTCCTCCCCACGCACGTCGCCCGCCGCCATTGGAGTCCGGCTCGGACACGGGAGCCGCCGCCGCCTTTGCCCCCTCCCCCAAGCCACCTCCCCCCTTATATACCCCCCCTGGCCTCCTCCCTCTCACCCCGCCG
>NC_057808.1:445127287-445148003 GCF_018294505.1 Triticum aestivum | reverse complement strand
ACCCCCCCGAGCCCCGCCACCCTCGCCGCCCCTCGCCGGAGCTAGCCGGAGCCCCGCCGGAGCCCTGCCCCGACGAGGTATACCTCGCCTCGTTTTGCCGATTTTGTTAAAAAAAACGTTCGTTTAAAAAAACCTAGATCGGTTTTTTTCGGTTTTGTTATTTCGTGAACGTTCACCGACTCGTTCGTTTTAACGAACGTGTTCGTCGGATTTTCTCTGTTAACGAACGTCCGTTCTTTAACCGTTCGTCCGTTTTTCTTTTCGTCGGATTTTTCCGCGATTATCTCAGATCTCGATTTCTGATCGAATCTTCGTTTCTGTTTAACTTTTCGCTCGTTTATCGGAATCAGGCGATTCAAGCGCCTAGAGTTCCGTCTCAAAATTCTCTTTCCGTTTAACCTACTCAAACAAGTTTTTGCTACTGTAAAATTTGACCTAGATCCAGATTAGTAAACGAAGCTTGTTTCTTTCACCGTTTGACTTTCGTTGCTTCGTTCGAGTTGATTCTTTTTGCAAACCGGAGTTCTTAAGTTGAACTTTCTGGTTGGATCTTTCATTCGAGTTTTACCTGTGCATTAGATGAGTACTGATTGTCTGCTTGTTTGTTTGCGATAGAGTATCCGGAGTGTGCCGCTTGTTACTTCGAATCGCTAGGTTTCGCGGATCATCAGCAAGGCAAGTAACACTTTGATCATGTACCTTCCATACCCAGTTTTATTGCATTAGTTCTATTCCTCAAACATTGCATGGTTAGGATCTAATTAAATTGTGGGTATTGGGAAGTAGTTGAGGTAGTACCTATTACCTGTTTTCTTATCAAACCCTTGGGAGTTACTTCTACGTTGCTATTGTATTGCCATGCTATGCTCGTAGACGTGGATTGGGTTTGAGTGATATTCATGACAGATGTGAGATTTTTAATAATGGTTTACCTAAGGTGGCAACTAAAACTCACATCTGGGTGGATTGAGGCACCTGGAGAATCCAGTGTTGTCTGTTTGTATAAGGACCGCCACCCAGGCTCAAAGGGATCATAAGATTATTCATGCTAGAAACTTCCGTGTGCAGCCACAAGCTATTATGGGCTCTAGCATAGTTGAGTAGGTTACATGATCTCTTGAAGAGGTGGGCTAGCAGATGTAGGGGAAAGTAGGTGTACCGGTCCACCCAGAGTAAAGAGTGATTGTTCCTGAAAGACTGTGTCTCGGTCATCCGTTTCTCAAACATCATGCAGTGCGAGAATCAAGCGGAGGCGATCGAGTCTTGTGGGGAAAAGTGCGCAAACCTCTGCAGAGTGTACAAACTAATCATGATTAGCCATGTCCCCGGTTATGGACAACTTGAGTATCTAGTACCTGGATTATCATTTGAATCTCATCACCATGTTACTTTTAATTAATTTTGCTGGGTTAATGATGACACTTAATTGGGATTGAGTTGGAGGTACCTTCTCAATGTTTAACAACCACCATGATAGTTAAATAAAATTTATTCCTTTGCAGTAGGGAAAAATTGGCTTTTCGCAAAAACTTAACCATAGAGCTTTCCACCAGCCTTATATGCATGTAGTATAGCATTATTATTGTTCATTACTCTCTATGTGTTACATTGCTAGCATACTCCATGTGCTGACCCATTTTCGGGCTGCAACGTTTCATGTTGCAGACTTTTCAGACAACGAGTAAGGTGCCTTAGGTCGTGGTCTTATACTCAGTGATGCCGCTGGAGTTGATGGACTCACTTATCTTCCAAGTCTTCCGTTGTTATCGTTTTTAGATGGCCTTAAGCCATATTTGTCATACTTAATCTCTTTGGAGATATTCGATGTAATAAGTGTGTGATTGCTACTCTGTTATAAATCCTCCATTTGTACTGTGCGTGTCAGCATTACTGATCCAGGGATGACACTGGTGCACAGCAGCACAGACCATTTGAGGTCTGGTCGCTACAATATAAGGAGGCTTGTGTGTGATAGAGCGTATTGTATCACGGGGTTTGGATGCACCGGCGAAGTTTGCACCAACTCTCGAGGTGAGAAAGGGCAATGCACAGTACCGAAGAGGCTAGCAATGATGGAAGGGTGAGAGTGTGTATAATCCATGGACTCAACATTAGTCATAAAGAACTCACATACTTATTGCAAAAATTTATTAGCTATCGAAACAAAGCATTAGGCGCATGCTCCTAGGGGGATAGATTGGTAGGAAAATACCATCGCTCGTCCCCGACCGCCACTCATAAGGAAGACAATCAATAAATAAATCATGCTCCGACTTCGTTACATAACGGTTCACCATACGTGCATGCTACGGGAATCACAAACTTCAACACAAGTATTTCTACAATCCACAATTACCCACTAGCATGACTCTAATATCACCATATTTATATCGCAAAACTATTGCAAGGAATCAAACATATCATATTCAGTGATCTACAAGTTTTATGTAGGATTTTATGAATAACCATGTGAATGACCAATTCCTTTCAACTCTCTAAATAGATATAAGTGAACCATGAGAGTTTAATTCTTTCTACAAAAGATATGCCCATGCTCTAACAAATATAAGTGAAGCATAATACGTCTCCGTCGTATCTATAATTTTTTATTGTTCCATGCCAATATTCTACAACTTTCATATACTTTTGGCAACTTTTTATACTATTTTTGGGAGTAACATACTGATCCAGTGCCTAGTGCCAGTTCCTGTTTGTTGCATGTTTTTTGTTTCGCAGAAAATCCATATCAGACGGAGTCCAAACGGGATAAAAACTTATGGAGATTATTTTTGAATATATGTGATTTTTAGGAAAAAGAATCAACACGAGACGATGCCCGAGGGGCCCACAAGGATGGAGGGCGCGCCCCTGGTCCTTGTGGCCACTCCTTAAGGCGGTTGGTGCCCTTCTTTCGCCGCAAGAAAGCTAATATCCGGATAAAATTCGTGTTAAAATTTCAGCCCAATCGGAGTTAAGGATCTCCGGGAATTTAAGAAACGGTGAAAGGCCAGAATCTGGGAGCGCAGAAACAGAAGGAAACAGAGAGAGAGAGATCCAATCTCGGAGGGGCTCCCGCCCCTCCGCCGCCATGGAGGCCATGGACCAGAGAGGAAACCCTTCTCCCATCTAGGGGAAGGTCAAGGAAGAAGAAGAAGGAGGGGGATCTCTTCCCCTCTCTCCCGGTGGCGCCGGAACACCGCCGGGGCAATCATCATGCCGGTGATTGAGGGAGTCCTGGACTAAGGGGTCCTCGGGCGTCCGGCCTGTTGAACATGGGCTGGACTAATGGGCTGTGAAGATACAAGACCAAAGACTCTCTCCCGTGTCCGGATAGAACTCTCCTTGGCATGGATGGCAAGCTTGGCGACCACATATGAAGATTCCTTTCTCTCTAACCGACTTTGTACAACCCTAGTCCCCTCCAGTGTCTATATAAACCGGAGGGCTTAGTCCAGAAACAGATACAGTCATATAGGCTAGACTTCTAGGGTTTTAGCCATTACGATCTCGTGGTAGATCAACTCTTGTAATACTCATATTCATCAAGATAAATCAAGCAGGAAGTAGGGTATTACCTCCATAGGGAGGGCCCGAACCTGGGTAAACATTGTATCCCCCGTCTCCTGTTACCATCGACCTTAGACACACAGTTCGGGACCCCCTACCCGAGATCCGCCGGTTTTTACACCGACATTGGTGCTTTCATTGAGAGTTCCACTGTGCCGTCCCCAAAAGGTTCAATGGCCTCTTCAAACATCAACAATGATGCTGTCCAAGGGGAAACCTTCCTCCCCGGACAGATCTTCGTGTTCGGCGGCTTCGCACTGCGGGCCAACTCGCTTGGCCATCTGGAGCAGATCGACGGCTACGCCCCTGGCCATCAGGTCAGATTTGGGAGCTTGAACTACGTCGCGGACATCCGCGGAGACTTGATCTTTGACGGATTCGAGACCACGTCTGCCGCTCCCTATCCCTACGATGAACATGATTTAAATCTGTCGTTGGACCATACTCAGGAAATTGCACCTGTAACCGCTCCGGCCTTAGATCCGGAGCAGACCGCGCCATCCGAGGACGGGAAGCTCAACCCCGCCACGGAAGCTGCAGACCCCGTGGCATTGGAGCAGCACACAGCCCTAACTTCGGGTGATATCGATGTCTCCGGAACCTCGAACTCGTTTCCGGCCATAAGTTCCAAACCATGTGTGACCGCGCATGTCAAGCTGGATCAGTCATCGATCGTCGAATTTAGCACCGCAGACATCTTCTGGCACTCGCCTCTAGGCGACGTGCTGAACTCATTAAAAAATCTGTCCTTAGCGGGGGACTCACAGCCGAACTATGTCCGGTTCGTACTGGAGGCTGATGATGGGGAATTTCGCTTCCCACCCGCTACCCACTACATACCCACTGTCGAGGACTTAACCGACATGCTCGATTACGGCTCCAAAGACATCAACGGTATGGACGACGATGCAGAGGAGGAGCATGTCCAAAACCCGCCGTTTACCGGACGCTGGACGGCCACTTCTTCGTACGGCGTATACATGGTGGATACACCCAAAGAGAATAGCGGTGAGGACAAGGAAAAGCCAGTCGAGGACGAGCCTCCCAAGACACAACCAAAGCGCCGGCGTCAGTGGCGCCGCTCTAAATCCCGCCGCAGCAAGGACAACAACACCGACACAGGAGATGATCACACTCCGGACGTTGCCGAAGACAGAGAAGATCCCGACGAACAAACGGCCGAACAGGACGATCGGGAAGATGGGCAAGTTAGCCCTGATGAACAGGCCATAGACGACAACTCGGAGGGCATCACTTATCTTCCACCCTCCGAGGATGAGGTGAGCCTTGGCAACGAGGATTTCATCGTGCCTGAGGAACCTCTCGAGCAAGAACGCTTTAGCGTCAGCTAATAGCCACTGCAAGAAGCCTGAAAAAGAAGCAGCAACAGCTTCAAGCTGATCAAGATTTGCTCAACGATAGATGGACTGATGTCCTGGCAGCCGAAGAATACAGCCTTAAGCGCCCAGCCAAAAGTTACCCGAAGCGCAAACTATTACCTCAGTTCGATGACGAGGCACCGGAGCCCGTACCATCATCGCGCAATGCGGCTGACCGACCACCACGCGGTCGGGATAAAGCGGCAACTCAAGCCGAACACCAGACCGCCTTACCTCGCCGTAAAGGCAGGGACAAAACAGCTCGGGGTTACACATATGACCTTCGGCAAGACCTGGATAGTAGAGCAGGACACACAAGGTCGATCTATGGATCGCGAGGACATGCCTTGACACGCGACGACGGCTACCTATTCGGACGTGACAAACCTAGTCATGCCCGGGCCGAAAACCATAGACGGACTCCATCGGAGCTACGTCGCGATGCGGCCCGATATAGAGGCGCCGCACACCCTCTCTGCTTCACTGACGAAGTAATGGATCATGAATTCCCAGAAGGGTTTAAACCCGTAAACATCGAATCATACGATGGAACAACCGATCCTGCGGTATGGATCGAGGATTTTATTCTCCACATCCATATGGCCCGCGGAGATGATCTTCACGCCATCAAATACCTCCCACTAAAACTCAAAGGGCCAGCTCGGCACTGGTTAAACAGTCTGCCTGAAAATTCTATTGGCAGCTGGGAGGACTTGGAAGAAGCCTTCCTTGACAACTTCCAAGGTACATATGTCCGGCCACTAGACGCCGATGACTTAAGTCACATAGTTCAACAGCCTAGAGAGTCAGCCAGGAAATTCTGGACTAGGTTCCTAACTAAAAAGAACCAGATCATCGACTGTCCGGACGCCGAAGCCCTAGCGGCCTTTAAACATAGCATCCGTGACGAATGGCTCACCCGCCACCTCGGCCAGGAAAAGCCGAAGTCCATGGTAGCCCTCACGACACTCATGACCCGCTTTTGTGCGGGTGAGGATAGCTGGTTGGCTCGTAGCAAAAACACAGAAAGCGAAACGGGCACCCCCGAGGTCAAAAATAGCGACGGCAAGCTCCGACGCAGCAGACACAAACGCCGAAGCAATGGTGACAACACCGATGACACGACAGTAACACCGGATTCAGTGGTTCCAAGTCCGGTCAGCGGAAGAAGCCATATAAAAGAAACAATCAGGGACCATCCAGCCTGGACCGCATACTCGATCGTCCGTGCCAGATCCATGTCACCCCAGACAAACCAGCCAATCATACCAACAGAGGTTGTTGGGTTTTTAAACAGGCCGGCAAGTTAAATGCCGAGAACAAAGAAAAGGGATCGCAAAGCGAGGACGATGACGAGGAGCCCCGGCAACCGAACACAGGGGGACAAAAGAAGCCCCCCCAGGTCAAAACAGTGAACATGATATATGCTACACACATCCCCAAGAGGGAGCGCAAGCGCACGCTCAGGGACGTCTATGCGATAGAGCCAGTCGCCCCAAAATTTAATCCATGGTCGTCATGCCCGATCACATTTGATCGACGGGGTCATTCGACCAGTATCCGTCATGGCGATTCAGCCGCATTGGTCCTTGACCCAATAATTAACGGATTCCACCTGACGCGAGTCCTTATGGACAGCGGCAGTAGCCTGAACCTGCTCTATCAAGATACAGTGCGCAAAATGGGCATTAACCCATCACGGATTAAGCCCACAAAGACTACCTTTAAAGGAGTCATACCAGGGGTAGAGGCCCATTGTACGGGCTCAACTACGCTAGAGGTTGTCTTTGGATCTCCGGACAACTTCCGAAGCGAAGAGCTAATCTTCGATATCGTCCCTTTTTGCAGCGGCTACCACGCACTGCTCGGACGAAGCGCATTCGCTCGATTCAATGCGGTCCCTCATTATGCTTACCTCAAGCTCAAGATGCCCAGACCACGCGGCGTCATAACAGTTAATGGAAATACGGAACGCTCCCTCCGTACCGAGGAGCACACCGCTGCCTTAGCAGCAGAAGTACAAAGCGGCCTTTTCAAGCAAGGCCTTAATTCGGCGGCCGAGCCCCCGGACACTATCAAGAGGGTCCGGACTACTCTTCAGCAGGACAGCCCGGCTCGTCAAGAGCTCGACTAGCAATTTGGCCTCCGTCCCGGTCCCAATGAAGTGGCGGCATTTGCACCGCGCGTACATAACTACGCACTCAAAATACCATGGGGACAGGCAGAGGCATAACTAACTTGTGATCCACAATACGGCTTGACCGCTCCCGGACACATATACTTTCACTTTTTCTTTTCTGCTTTTCAGGTTTCTTTTCCAGAGGCCTTCCCTGACGACTTGATCGCATGTCATTTCAAAGGACAAATACACCAAGCCGACAGTCAGCTTGGACGTAGAGGGGAATTTCTAAGTGGTTTCTTAAACAACCACTCTACCTGTCTCCAGGGGCCCACGCGCAGCTCTCCCTTGGTCGTGGCATGTCAAATAGCCCGTTGCTTATCGCACTACTTGTATCAATGCGCTTTGACGTATTAATCAAATCATAATGGAAACAGTTTGCGGCCCAAATTTTAGGGCCCCTGCTTATTGCTTTTGCTCCTTTTGTATTTTCCTTTTTTACTATTAATAAGCTTATCAGATAGCACCCGTACACTGTGGTACGTTTCAATTTACCAGGGGCTTCATAGCGCCCCACACCATGGCAACAAAGTCCGAATACTTTTTACAGTATGGTTCGGCACCCCGAATTTAGCACTATATGCATTGGCTCCGAATCATGTCTTTGGTCAATAGTTGGGTTGCCCGGCTCCTGTGCTTGCTACCTTACGTTCCGCTATATCGGCTAAGGTAGTAAAGGGAGCACTACTATGATTGTGCCCTGGTTTACCCGAAGGAGCACCTCAGTAGAGAAAGCCGAAAACGGACTGCCATGATGCGGCGAGAGCCGGCCAGCTCTTCGGAGGTTTCAAATCGTTAGAGATATTTTCCACATTACGTGAAAGATCGATACCTACCCGATCATGCGCTTATAGCATTCTAGTTCGGATACTAGGGGCTGCGCCCACATTTTTATTGTCAAACTCCTATGGCTAAGTGAGAGTGCTAAAGCCGCATAGTCCAATTGCCTGGTTCGTTGCGCTAAACACCTCCTTCAAGGACCAAACAATTGGATCAAGAGTTTTTAGATTCCATCCCGAACACCCCCGTACTACCTACGTGGGGGCAGAAGCCGATGACTGGCCAACTCTCAGATTTCATACAAAACGGCCACACAGGAGGTAATTTTTTTTTAAACATAACAAAAATTATATTACATAACAACTTTGTTTCATCATACATGGCAGAGACAACATGAATGTATTCATTCAAAGATAATGTCTTTCGCACATTGCTTTGCTACAATGCGAGACCCCTCCAGGATGTCTTCAAAATATCGCTCTGGTGTGCGGTGCTCCTTGCCCTCAAGCGGCCCTTCGGTCACGAGCTTGACGGCGTCCATGTTCGCCCACCAGACCTTGACACGAGCGAAGGCCATGCGCGCGCCCTCGATGCAGACCGACCGCTTGATGACGTCCAGCCGAGGACAGGCGTTCACTAGCCGCTTCACGAGTCTGAAGTAACTGCCGGGTATAGCTTCGGCAGGCCACAGCCGGATTATTAAATCCTTCATGGCCAGTTTGGCCACCCTATGCAGCTCGACCAGCTACTTTAGCTGATCGGTGAAGGGCACTGGATGTTCCGGCGCAAGGTATTGCGACCAGAACAGCTTCTCCGTTGAGCTCCCTTCTTCGGCTCGGAAGAACTCCGCAGCGTCTGACACACTGCGCGGCAAATCCGTAAACGCCCCTGAAGAACTGCGAATCCGGGTTAGTAAGACATACTGCTTCTTCACATACTTTCTTTGCATACTAAACGCCTTACCCGCCGCGATCTTCCTGGCCTCCTGGATCTCCTGGAGGGCGCCCTGGGCCTCAACCCGGGCTTCTTCCGCGCTTTGGCGGGCCTTGGCGAGTTCGGCCTCTTGAGCCGAAACATCGCACTCCAAGGCCTCGCATTTCTTCACAACATCCTAGAGCTCTTGCTGGACCTCGTTGACCCTGGCCTTGAGCTTCTTACGGGCGGATTGCTCCTTGGCAGCTTTCTCCTCAGCTTCGGCCAGGGCCTTTTTAAGGGCCTCGACCTCGGTCGTCGCTCCTAGACATATCATAACGCTATGGTCAATACACATCATTTATTCTTTCCGAATATATAGCGAGTCATCAAATACCTTGCTGGTCCGCTAGCTGCTTCCTCGCTTGGCCGAGCTCCTCCTCGGCCCGCTCCAGTCTCTGCTTTAGTCTGGAGACTTCGGCAGCATGTGAGGTCGCGGCCAGCAACGACGCCTGCTCATTCATACAAGACACATTTAGTTAGTTTCCTGCAAAAACGACCCTCTGTCCGGTTTTGCTTTCTGAACATCGGACAGTTTCTCAGGGGCTATTGCCTATATGGGGATTTTCTCCTTTGCGTCGCTTACCTCAAAACCTGTCAGCAGGCCGCTGCAGGCTTCGGTCAGTCCGCTCTTGACGTACTGAACCCTCTCAATCACCGTACCCATAAGGATACGGTGTTCTTTCACAATGGAAGCGCCTCGCAGCGCTTTCAGAAAATTGTCCGGTGCCCCTGGTTGAACAGAGGTCACCGGTGGGATAGCGACACCTCCGTCTTTCAAAGGAGACTGCACGCCGGACTCCGGAACCGTGTAGGTCTCCGGAACCGTATCCGGACGGGGGCCGAACTGAGTACGGCCCCATCGCCAGTCTCCATGGGGGACTGCTCCCCCATGTGTCCGGCGGCCGAGGTTTCGCCCTCTGGCGCCACCCTGACAGCCTCCTGAGACACTCCCTAGCTTGGGAAAGTCCTTCACGACATCACCTCGGTGTCGCCCTTGGCCGTGGGAGAGTAAGCGATCGGCGGTGACGCGCTGGCCATCGCCCTTGAATCCAACGAACCTCTTGATGAGGATCGCTGAGAGCTGTCATGGGCCGGACTGCAATTGCACAATTAACCATGTTAATACAACACTACTAGGGAAAAGTTTATACACAGACGCTTACTAGTAGCGCGGGTTTATACCCCTCGCTACTGCTACTTACTAGTAGCGCGGGTTTTAACCCCTCGCTACTACTAAGTTGATAGTAGTAGCGCGGGTTTTTACCCCTCGCTACTACTAAGTTGATAGTAGTAGCGCGAATTTTTAACCCTCGCTACTACTAAGTGGTCTCTGCCGTGCCCCCCCCGGGACATGCCATAGTAGTAGCGAAGGTTATAAACCTGTGCTACTACTTTGTGAATAGCTGTAGCGCAGGTCAGATGCCCACGCTACTAGTATATTCCCACACCACCCACCCCCGATCCACCCCACCAACCGTCCCACTCCACCCACCACTGTTTGTCTAAAAAAACACCCAACCCTCGATCCAGATCCCCTCCTCTCTTCTCCCGATTCACCCCTCGTCTCCCTCCCATCCCACGCCGCCGCCCACCACCCCGGCGACCTCCCCACCGGCGATCCCCAGCCTCTCCCTCTCCTTCTCCCCTGCATCCGTCGCCCGCACCATCCCTCCCAGTCCCAGATCAACCCGCGCCAAGAATTAGAATCCGGCCCTGCCATGCCGGACGGCGACGATGCCGACCATCTCAACACGCCCCGCCCAAAAAACCGCGACGGCGGGAGGCACCATGTGCTGGTTATTCCCGCTCCCGCCGGCAATGGCCTGCACCTGCAGGTGGAAGGAGGAGGAGGGGGCGAGGAACTGCAGCAAACCGCCATGTTCTGCTCTCTTCCTAAAGACGCTACTGCAGGTGCAGATGCTGCTGCTGATGCCACGGATGCCACTGCTGTGGGTTCTGCTACCCTGCCTGCTCCTGCCGCCACGGTGACGGTGGCTGCTCCCTCCGGCGGAGTCGTCCCTTGCAAAAGTTGCAATGCTGCTCATGCTCAGGCGTGGTGGTAGAAGACCTTCTTGTTCCCGCGTCAAGATGGTAATGGGAACGGGAATGGCACACAGCTCCTCCTCGCCTTCCGCTTCGTCTTCGTCGCCGGCAAACTGCAGAGACCCATCAGACCTGAATTTGGCGGCGTCCACAGCCCCTACCCCTGTTTTAGATAAACTCTGCTTTCTGCAACTGTATTCCAGAGAGCCTCACCTGACAGAACAGAGTAAACTAACTGTTAGTAATGGATCAGCAAATTAAGTGGTTTACTCCTGTTCTGTGTCTATGTACACATATGCTTGCTTGCTTATCTGTGAAGTACTCATGCATGAAGTCTGGTCATTACCCTGGCTGCGTACAGTAGCAGTAAACATTGTTAGCTTAATCCAAACTTATTAGTCTACAAATCTACATCGGTGTAGTAGTCTAGGAAAACTAGCTTGAGTCGATTTGCTTTTCTTGTGTTACTAGTGTCCGGCCAGAATTAGTAAGGTGTGATCAACGTGGCCGTATAATTAGATTAGGAAAAATACTAACTTGAGTCCGACTAGGACTTGTCCTAGCTATCTAGCTGCGTTGGTAGGAGTATAATACCAGGATTGGGAATTTGTAGTCCAAGTCGGTTAATAGGTGAGTCTGATTTGACTAGAACCTGTATCCACTGGTGGTGGCTGCGTCCATATATATACACCAGCTGGGTTCATTCAATGGAGTAACCTACACTAGCTCATTCACTACTAGTTAGATCAATGGAGTAACATGTTATTTCCTTTGCATTTTTTACTGTAAAAAGTCATGGCTCACCTATTAACCGGCGGCCGTAGAAGGACTAATCACCTAACTGAAACACTAATAATCAGAAGATAGATTAAACTTCGTTTAATGGATATACAACATATTGAATTATTTTCTATTTGGTCTAATTGATATAATCATGTCTAATAGAGTTCACAATCTTTACTTTGAAGATCTGTAGCTAGACGTTAGAACTGTTGACATGCAAATAATTAACTAACTGCATGTCGTACTTGAATTATAGGTTTTTTGTTTTCGTCACTCCTTTGTTATATGGAAGAAGACTTCATGGTTAGCATTATTTATTATAACACATTCATATAAGATTTTCTTGCCACTGTAAGTAGGAAGTTAATTTTTTTGGTCTGTTTTTTTCTGCGAGGATTTTGGTCTGTTTTTCTAATAGTACTAGGAAATTGCCCGTGCGTTGCAACGGGGCACATTCTAGTAGTTAAATACCAATCATGTCTAACATATATCGTTAGGATTCTCATGCACATAAGGTGGAATTATTGATTTCTTTTTTCCTGGCAAGTCACTTTTGTGTGGTTCAGTATCAATGATGACTTACATATATCATTATATCATTAGGTAATTGCCCGTGCATTGTAACGGGGCATAAATATTCTAATAGTTTAGTACAATCATGGCAAATATATACCTTTACAACCCTTACGCACATCTTGCCGAATCATGTCTTGTTCATAAACATTTCGTCTGAAAGCAAATATAAAATGTAATGCATCCATCAATCCCATTTTTATATGGACAAAATATGAGCGGGCCATGAAACCCCAAGATTGAGTTCTACTCCCTCTATAACAAGATATTTTTTCACACTACGATAATGTCAAAAATGTCTTATATTACGTCACAGAGGGAATAGTTGCTTGTGTTTTTCTAACACCGGCACATACATCCTCGTATTGCCGTCTACCTCGCTTGCACACCATATTTTTTCTAAACTTGGTAAATCTATAAATGGTCTCACATATCTTGGGAGATGAAGTGTACTGTATGTCTAATTTGCAAATGGAACGACTGTGGTGCAGGTGACTGCATATTAAATTTCTTATTTACAAAAAATAATCAAAGATGCGTGGAATGATGACTCTAAATACAGAGTAGTACAACATGATGTTATGTGGTCAATGCAATGATATCACGAATCCATTAGTAGTAAGGACTCAGGAGTAAATTATGAGTTAACTTCTACGAAGTGGGCTCCTTTATCCATGTTCGTTTTTCTCCCTTGAGCTAGCACATCGAAGTAAGGTGAGCCTCTACTGAATATAAAGAGAACAACAACATCCTCTGGTTTTCACTTCTAGTGCACCTAGACTGCTAACCAGCTTGTACTTCTTTCCCATCTAATAAAGTTCGGCCAACGGCCCTTGGAGAAACAACTATGTTATACTCTTAACTGCAACATGTAGAGTCATTTCATTGAACATCTCTTAGTCGTTTAGATAGACGGAGGAACAAGAAATAAAAATCATATCATAGGAAAGAAGATTACCTTGCTTGCCCCTGGCAGTCCCGTACGAAATCCCATCAACAGTGCCCATGGCATATGATCACAATTTACAAGTTATACATATCAACATACTGGAATGTGTGGCAATTCTGAACATTAGTGCATGCCTTGAATCATTGAATGTCTTGAGCTTGTACTCCTTAACCGTTTCACCACCTGAATCTGTGCTCCCCCCTTATAATTTCTCATGTGCAACATCAGCATGATCTGAGAAGATAAGGACTGTCCACTACTGCAGGATGTTCTTATCTGAATCTCTAATTGGAGTCACATGCTCTCGTTGTCCTGTCTTGCTCTTGCAACAGTAGCTGCTGCTGCTGCCTTTTTATTGGTGATCTCTCTGCTTTGTTTGTTGCTAATGCACGTATGCGAATGCAAGGAGCTCACCTCAGCGGGTGCTACGGACATGGCGGGCGGTCGTGGCGCAGCATGTTGAGAAGGACGGCCTTGAGGTGCGGTACACCGGCGAGCCCGTCCCGGCTGCCGTCCGGTCCCCCGCGTCTATAGATGAAACGTGCCCACAAGGATCGGCCATATGGATAAGAAAGATATATGTGAATCACGATTTTAGAAAATCCAAATCGGGAGTGCATGTGCAGGGCCGTTGATGGGGGAGTGCGAGCGGCCTAGAGATTTTTCCCTTCTTTTCCGCGGATCTCAACAATTTCTTCCTGCATGTCACGCGCGGTCTCCGCGATTATCTTCCATACATGTATGTGATTGCCTCCTTCTGATTTGTTTACCGATTGGTTGAAAGAAGAAAGGAAATTGATGACCTTCATTAAGTTTATTGCATTACCATAGAGGATATTCATTACCATATATATACTGATCGCGTTTGTATTACCAAACAAAAGATTGGTTACCATACATGAATTATCTGGTTGCCAAAAAAAATAGAGTGAGTCTGTCCAGCCAGATGTGAATAAAACCGGCAAATAGGAACCAGCAGAAAGAAAACCGGTGAAGGGAAGAAAGAAAACCGATGGTGGGGTGGGGGTCGTACGAGAGAAGGATGGACGAAGGGTGGGCGACGTAAGAGGGGAGAGGGAACGTTACGTTCTTTTTAGGTAGTAGAGATATATGATCTTTCAGTCACAGTTCCAGTATTTTAGAACTAAAGCTCCCCCCTAATTAAAATGCAGAAACGTGTTTTTGACAAGGTCACTGTCTTAGAAACACTAGAAAATATCTGTCTTTTAACTTCGTTTAACTAAAGCTTCCCCCTAATATTTCTTACTGCAGCTTTAAGCTTCACTGTCATCTAACTTTGTCTAGTTAATTTTTGTTATCTGTCTTTGAACCTATAAAATGGGTGATATGTACACTTGTCGTTAACTACATGTGTTTCCTGAACATGTCTAAAGTGTTTATAAGAAATACAGTTATGAGCTCGGGCAATCGTAGGATGACTAGACACATACTACATATGATTTGAGATGTATATGTATGCAGTTTCACCCTTTGCTAAAAAATGTCCTATACAATGTAGACTTTGTGAAGCCACATGAGCTAGGGGTTGCACCGCAGGAGCATAGCGTGTACAAGTACTGAACATTGAAGATTGCATTGCAGCTCATCAGTATGCCTTCCTTGCAATCTTTGAAGCCAATTAAATTCGGAAGTGTTATTTTTTCTGTACAAGTTTGTATGTGTCAAGTACTTGCTAATTAATGTTTTGAGGGGTGCTCATATACTTACTCGGCAACATGGAAAGTTTTCACATTTGTTCTAGGTGTCTCTATGGGTTAGCGACTTAGCATACATGTTGTAATAAGGTTTCACATTTGCTTCTCTGACAAGGTCTGTTTTTATTCATAGGTAGAAGATAGCGACAGAGTGCTGCAGGATAATGAGATATTGAAGCGGCAGACTGAATCCATGACACTGAAGTGCAATTGCGGCAGATTATCTCTATCTTTTCTTTTCATTTTTCTTATTATTGAGTGAGAACGGAATGAGGAACTGTGTGATAGTACATACAACAACTGTAGTAAAAAGAAACTTATGTTTGCAACTATTAATGACATAGATACTTGCATGTTCTTTGAAGTGGTCATTTGTGAGTAGCAATGCATAATGAGGTTTTTTGGCTGATTTATTTGCTTCGGTTTCCGGTTAACCATGAAATAGGAGCCCAGCAATGCTCACTATTGTGTTTACTGGGAACTGTATGCATAAAATGGAATTGGTGGATTTTATTTTTTTTAAATATAAATTAGTTAGTAGTGGCGTGGGAAAAAACTGCGCGCTACTAGTATTTAGGATACTAGTAGCGCTGATAGTATGGACACGCTACTACTATTTCGTTAGTAGTGGCGCGGGTACGAAATAGCAGTAGCGTGGGAGTTAGTAGTAGTGCGGGTTTAACCCACGCTACTACTAACTATTAGCTGTAGCGCGATACTAGTAGCGCAGGTACTCGCGCTGCTAATAGCCATTTTACCCGCGCTGCTAGTAGCCTTTTTCCTAGTAGTGCAATAAGGAGGAAAAGCCGGGTACACGGGCGAGTACGAGTCTGTCAGTACTTACGATGCGGCCAGGGGCTTGCTCCGCGGGCGTCGCTCCGGACTGCTGTCGATGTCCCACGCGGTTTTATCCGCGAGGGAGCCTTTCCCCTTCTTGGGCGCCTCCGCCTCTAGATTTGTGGAGGCCGCCCTCTTCTTCCTTCCCCCATCAGGGGGAGGGTTGCTTTCCTCCTCCTCCTCATTGTCATCTTCGGCGGCAGAGGAGTGAGTCTTGTCTTCGGACATCACGTCCGAAGTGCCTTTGCGGCGGGGGCCACCCCGGCCCCCCTTGGCCTTCTTCTCCGGCGGCTGCTAGGGCACCGGGACCAGCATCTTCGCCAGAAGCGGGATGACTGGTTCTTCGGGCAGTGGAGCCGAACTGTGAATTCGCTCCGCTTTCTCCGTCCATTCCTGAAAGGATAAATTAGCAAAGTTTAGTTACCCTCCTTGGACAAGCAGGTAGAGAGTATGCCTTGAGATGTGAAGGACTTACGGCGCTAGCGGCGTGGGCAAGATCGTGCCCACGATCCGAGTCTATGGCCGGCGGCTTCTTGTCGCCCTTGAAGAGCAGCTTCCAGGCGTCTTCGTCAGTGGTGCCGAAGAGCCTCACCAAGGTCTGGTGCTTCTCCGGATCAAATTCCCATAGAGGGGAAGTTCGGCTTTGGCAGGGGAGGATCTGGCGAACTAGCATAACCTGGATCACGTCGACGAGCTTGATGTTTTTGTCCACCATGCTTTGGATGCGCGTTTACAGTGCCATCAGCTCGTCCGACGAAGACCAATTTGGGCCCTTCTCCATCCAGGAGGTCAGTCGCATTGGAGCCCCGGACTTGAATTCGGGAGCCGCGGCCCAGGTGGCGTCGCGGGGCTATGTGATATAGAACCACAACTTCTGCCACTCCTTGACAGTCTCCACAAACGTGCCTTTGGGCCATGTGACATTGGGCATCTTGCTAACCATGGCTCCTCCGCACTCCGCGTGTTGGCCATCCACCACCTTCGGCTTCACGTTGAAGATCTTAAGCCACAGACCGAAGTGGGGCTGGACGCGGAGGAAAGCCTCGCACACGACAATGAATGCCGAGATGTTGAGGAAAGAGTTCGGGGCTAGATCATGGAAATCTAGCCCATAATAGAACATAAGTCCGCGGACGAAAGGGTGGAGTGGAAACCCTAGTCCGCGGACGAAATGAGGGAGGAACACCACCCTCTCGTTGGGTTTTGGTGTGGGGACGACTTGTCCCTTGGCCGGAAGCCGGTCGGCGATCTCCTTTGCCAGATACCCGGCCTCCCGAAGCTCGGCGATGTCCTTCCCCGTGACAGAGGAGGCCATTCACTTGCCTTGCCCTCCAGAGCCGGACATGGTTGAGAGCCTGCTCGGGTTGGAAGAGACGAGAACTTGGGCGCTGGAGCTCGAGAATGGAAGGGCAAAGAAGGCGTGGGTGAAGAAGAAGAATCCTTATCCCTTTATAAAGGCGGTGAATATCGAACGCCTCCCCACTCGCCTTAAAACTCGCCTATTCCCAAGGGCTGTGTAAACGGCACTGTTGGGTTACCCACGCCCGTATTGATAAGAATCCCGCAATAAGGGGACACGGTCTCTGCTTTGACAAGACGTGCCAATGGAAACCACATCTCAAAACGCGGAACGGCAGACGAAAACGGTTCGAAATAATGACCGAGCAGGCGTGATGTCATCTTGCGAAAAGTTGTCAGCGGATGGGACTCGTGAAATATTATACTCTCTAAGGCTGTGTGTGTGGTACTTGTGTTGCAGATCCGGACACGTTCGTTGCGTCCGAAG
Source organism: Triticum aestivum (assembly GCF_018294505.1). Classification (NCBI taxonomy): domain Eukaryota; kingdom Viridiplantae; phylum Streptophyta; class Magnoliopsida; order Poales; family Poaceae; genus Triticum; species Triticum aestivum. The sequence goes on along the minus strand of NC_057808.1, from coordinate 445,130,437 downwards.
ACTATCTTGGAGTATTCGGAAAGGAGAACCCGCCCTGTAATGCCGAAGACAATCTGCGCACCGGACGCCTCATCATTGAAGCCTGGTCCAGGGGCTACTGAGGGAGTCCTGGACTAAGGGGTCCTCGGGCGTCCGGCCTGTTGAACATGGGCCGGACTAATGGGCTGTGAAGATACAAGACCAAAGACTATCTTCCGTGTCCGGATAGGACACTCCTTGGCGTGGAAGGCAAGCTTAGCGACCACATATGAAGATTCCTTTCTCTGTAACCAACTTTGTACAACCCTAGTCCCCTCCGGTGTCTATATAAACCGGAGGGCTTAGTCCGGAAATGGATACAGTCATATAGGCTAGACTTCTAGGGTTTAGCCTCTACGATCTCATGGTAGATCAACTCTTGTAATACTCATATCATCAAGATCAATCAAGCAGGAGGTAGGGTATTACCTCCATCGAGAGGGCCCGAACCTGGGTAAACATCATGTCCCCCGCCTCCTGTTACCATCCGCCTTAGACGCACAGTTCGGGACCCCCTACCCGAGATCCGCCGGTTTTGACACCGACAGCGATCTACAACAACTTCGCCGCCGTCACCACCAACTCTCTCCCCCTCTATGCAGCGGTGTAACACCTCTTCTCCCTGCTGTAATCTTTAGTTAAACATGGCGCTCCATGCTATATATTATTTCCCAATGACGTATGGCTATCCTATGATGTTTGAGTAGATCCATTTTGTCCTATGGGTTAATTGATGACCGTGATTGGTTTGAGTTGCATGTTTTATTATTGGTACTGTCCTATGGTGCTCTCCGTGTCGCGCAAGCGTGAGGGATCCCCGCTATAGGGTTTGCAATATGTTCATGGTTTGCTTATTGTGTGCGTTGCGTGAGTGATAGAAACACAAACACGGATAAGTGGGTTATGACGTATGGGAATAAAGAGGACTTGATACTTTAATGCTATGGTTGGGTTTTACCTTAATGATCTTTAGTAGTTGCGGATGCTTGCTAGAGTTCCAGTCATAAGTGCATATGATCCGAGGAGAGAAAGTATGTTAGCTTATGCCTCTCCCTCATATAAAATTGCAATAATGATTACCGGTCTAGTTATTGATTGCCTAGGGACAAATAACTTTCTTGTGACAAAAAGCTCTCTACTAAAACTAACTTAGTTGTTTCTTTATCTAAACAGCTCCTAGTTTTTATTTACGTGCTCTTTATTATCTTGCAAATCTTTCCTATCACACCTACAAAGTAATTCTAGTTTCATACTTGTTCTAGGTAAAGCGAACGTCAAGTGTGCGTAGAGTTGTATCGGTGGTCGATAGAACTTGAGGGAATATTTGTTCTACTTTTGCTCCTCGTTGGGTTCGACACTCTTACTTATCGAAAGAGCCTACAACTGATCCCCTATAGTTGTGGGTTATCAAGACCTCTTTTCTGGCGCCGTTGCCGGGGAGCAATAGCGTGGGGTGAATATTCTCGTGCGTGCTTATTTGCTTTATCACTAAGTAGTTTTTATTTTCTGTTCTAAGTTGTTTTCTATCCTTAGTTATGGGTAGGAAACGAAAAATACCAAAAAAATTAGTTGTACCTACTAAACCAATGGTTGAAGAACCACCCAAAATCTATCAACTACCGGAGCTTTCTACTTGCATCATCATAGGATAGCCATACATCATTGGGAAATAATATATAGCGTTGAGCACCATGTTCAAGTAGAGATTACAGCGTGGAGAAGAGGTGTTACACCGCTGCATAGAGGGGGGGAGAGTTGGTGATGACGGCGGTGAAGTTGTTGGTGTAGATCGTTGGCACGATGATGGCCCCAGCAGCGTTCCGGCGCCACCGGGAGAGAGTGGGAGAGAGCCCCCCTTCTCCTTCTTCTTCCTTGACCTTCCCCCTAGATGGGAGAAGGGTTTCCCCTCTGGTCCTTGGCTTCCATGGCGGCGGAGGGGCGGGAGCCCCTCCGAGATTGGATCTCTCTCTCTCTCTCTATCTATCTATCTATATGTGTGTGTGTGTGTGTGTGTGTGTGTTTCCTTCTGTTTCCATGTTCCTAGATTCTGCCCTTTCACTGTTTCTTAAATTCCCGAAGATCCGTATCTCCGATTGGGCTGAAATTTTAACACAACTTTTATCCGAATATTAGCTTTCTTGCGCCAGAAGAAGGGCACCAACCGCCGTACGGAGTGGCCACAAGGATGAGGGGCGCGCCTCCAGTCCTTGTGGGCCCCTCGGGCATCATCTCGCGTTGACTCTTTTTCCCAAAAATCACATATATTCCGAAAATAGTGTCCGTAAGTTTTTATCCCGTTTGGATCCGTTTGATATCGATTTTCTACGAAAGAAAAAACATGCAACAAACAGGAACTGGTACTGTGTACTGGATCAATATGATAGTCCCAAAAATAGTATAAAAAGTTGCCAAAAGCATGTAAAAGTTGCAAAATTTTGGCATGGAACAATCAAAAATTATAAATACGACGGAGTGTATCATCGATTAACGCTTATGGAGAGATATCAACGGACTTTACCAGGGTGCTTCGGTGTTGGTGTTTGCAGGTTCAACCGACCCTGCCAACTTTGAGGGTGTTGGTCTATCATGAATTTATGGATATTGCGACAGTCTCATGCAAACTCGAATAGTCATCGCCTCGGACTACAAAGGAGTCATCAAGAACATTGAAGATGACTTTTACTGGAACTGGGAAGCATGGGCATATCATTCCTGAGATTGAAATGATGCCACCCGAACTTCAAGCTTGCTCTTTTGTCATTGAAGGAGAGTGTCGAACGTTGAGGCCCATAGCCTTACTAAACACGCGCTAGGTTTATCTGTAACGCGCCATCTGTGACTCCACCCCACGAGCCCCGATCTAAATTGTATCCCCCAAAACATTATTAATCAATAAAGTGCAGCGTGTTTTAGCCTAAAAAAATCATCTAGAACTGATGTACATCCTCATTTGTCAAAAAAGGAAAGATATGTATCGCTCATTGCGAGCACTAAGTTAGTCTTCTTGGGCCGGCCCATTGGCAAATGAAAGTAGAGGGAGTGGTCCTCGATTTTGGGAAGCCTCTTTGCCCCAGTTTTAAACCTTCCAAGGAATGTTCTGCCAAATTTTTTGTTTACCCGCTCCCCCCCCCA
>NC_057808.1:445122016-445127023 GCF_018294505.1 Triticum aestivum | reverse complement strand
TTTGGCTTCTTCTTCTTTCTTCCTTCCTTTCTTTTTTGTTTATTTTATATTTACTTTTACTTTTTTAATTCATGAATATTTTCTGAAACGATAATAATGATTTAAAAACATTTTTAAATTCTTGAATTTTTTTGAATTCATATATATTTTAAATTCATAAACATTTTTGTCAAATTCACGAGTGTTTATTAAATTCGAGAATTCTTTTGAAATGCGTGAGTTTTTTTAATCCATGAACACTTCTAAACTTTTTATATATTTGTTAGTTCATTTTTCTTCCAATTTGCGAATACTTTTTAAATTCACAAACTTTATTTAAAATTCACAAACATTTTTAAAATTTATGTTTTTTTGAAATTCATTAATAGTTAGAAAACACAAAAAAGTTGAAATTTTTGTTGACTAAGAAACCTGAAAGACCGGTTGAACAAGAAACAAAAGAAACTCGGTGTTTTATATTGCACCGTGCTGCTGCAGTGGTTGCGTGCATTTAACTAGACCGTCTCGAGCGCACTAGACTTGAAGGAAGAAAATGACGGCTAGTTGGACCGGCTCCAGTGTACTGTAGGTTAACCAGGGAAAAATATCACAAGTAATTGGCCTGGCACGATAATTTTTAAATTTCTTGGACTTTTTTGAATTCATATATATTTAAAAACACACTTTCTTTTTTTCCCCTTCCGCGAGTGCCTCTCGGAAACGGGAAAAAAATGCATTTTGTTTTTTTCCTTCCGCGAGAGGCACGGGTTTGCTTTCGCGAGAAGCACGGTTTTGCTTCCGCGAGATACGGTCGTGCCTCTCGAAAACGGAAAAGAAACACATTTTTTTTCTTCCGCGAGAGACACCATTTTGCTTCTGCGAGAAACAAAAAAAAACGCATTTTCTATTTTCTTTCCCTTCCGCGAGAGGCACGGATTTACTTCTCATGGGGGCATGAATTTTCTTCCGTGAGAGGCACAGTCGTGCCTTTTTCAGAAAAGGAAAAATAGGTCCTCCTAGTTCGGTTTTCCCGTCTAATTTTTTTTCTAAAAAAAGTTCGTCAGAACATATTAACATGGAATCAAGTTTTGAAGATCTTGACACGAGGAATACAACGATGAAAACGGTTTAAGATTTGCATGCACGGTTTAAGACATAAAAACATTTTGAATAAACGGATTTACAAAAAAGGGAAAACTCTCAGGTTGCAACAAGTGGCGCACGTGTAGTCCGCACACTTCTCGCAACCTGCGGAGGTGGGAGTGACCTCTGCAAAGAGTGCTCTTTAATTACTTTCTTAGACATTCTCCTTAATTAGTGATTTCGGAGGAAGTCAAGGCGAACTCATATTGGGCCGACCTTTCGCGCCACTGGCCACAGGCCATATTATTTTTTGTTATGTTTTTTGTTTTCATTTTTTATTTCTTTTACTTTATTTATATTTCCAGATATTGTATATTACAAAAGCACTGTACAAAAAACATTTGAAAAATCTTGACCAAACATTTGGAAATGTGAAAGGCGTACAGAGAAAATGTTAATCACGTATAAGAAAAAGTATGAAAAAAATTGATCATGTATTCAAAAAATGTTAATTAATCATTTGAAAAAATAATGAACAAGTATTGAAAAATGTCAATCAAGCATTTGAAAAATGTTAAATGTGTTTAAAAAATATTGACCATGTATTAGAAAACTGATAAAACAAATTGGTCATTTATATAAAATGTTAATCAAGTATGAAACAATGTTGAAAAAGACTTTCAAAAATGTTAATCAAGCATTTGGAAAATGTTAAATGTGTATAGAAAACATGGTGACGATGTATTAAAAGCGATGAATTTTTTGATCATGTATATAAAAATGTTAATCAAGCATTTGAAAAAATGTTGAACAAGTATTTGAAAATGTTAATCAAGCATTTGAAAAATGCTAAGTGTGTATAAACAAATCTTAATCAAGCATTTAAATTTTTTATATGTTTATAGAAAAAATGTTGACCATGTATTTGAACATGTTGATCTTGTATTTGAATTTTTTTAATCAAGCATTTGAAAAATGGTTGAATGTGTATAAAGAAAATGTTAACCAAGTATTAAAAAATGTTGATGTTGTATTTGAATTTTTTTTAATGTGTATTAGATATATACAAAAAATGTGTATAAAAAAATGAAAACCAAGAGAAAAAACCCGATGAAAAACAAGATATAAACAAAAAAGGAAGAAAATAGAATGAAAAAAAAAGCCAACAAAAACTGAAAAGAAACATAGAAAACCAAAGAAAAACAAAGAAAAATAGAGAAAAAACCCAATGAAAGCGGAGGAAGAAATAAAGAAAACTGATGTAAAACAAAAACAAAAAAAAACCAGTGGAGGAAACTAGCTATTTTACCTCAAGTATGTCACGCCCTACTTGGAGTATTTCTTATTAAGTATGTGCCAATGGGCCGGCCCAGTTGCTATGCAAGATTGAGAAGTCCTTCAGCGAGAGATCCTTCCAACTCGCTTAATGCGAGATATAGTCGTCATGGTGCCAACACGAGGTTATTTTGGTGGGATTTTCTCTTTTGATAAGATGGGTACTATCAAACCGAAATATCTTTTGAACCAAGCATCCAATTTACGAGTTGTTTTTACTGAGTTCATCGTTGATACTTTGAAACTAGATTCTACTCCCTCCGTCTCATAATATAAGAGCGTTTTTTATACTAGTGTAGTGTCAAAAACGCTCGTATATTATGGGACGGAGGGAGTATGTTGGTAGGTTTCGATAAACGTGATATACTTTCCATCTATACCCGCAAAAAAATATACTTTCCATCTAAGATATGTGTACTTCCTCATTTTTTTTTTGGTGTGTGCACGTGCTATCTTTGTGTACACGTGCCTTTCACTTGTTTTTGTTTTGCTGGCAAAAGAAAGCAATAATAAGTGAAGTGTGCAACTCTCACCTTAGTGTGCATATTTACTCATAAATAAGTGTGTGTTCATTTTAAAATTAGTGTGTATTTCCCATGTTTTTGCATGTGCCTTTTTTAGTGTTTGCAGATGCGTACTACTTCCTTTATTTTAAGGGTGTGTTTAGGGCACATCTAAGTGAGTGAGTCAAGCATAAAGAGGAAAAGAAAAAAGAACAAAATATTCACACGAATCTTAACGTAAGATCAATGACATAAGATTTAGATGTGCAATACTTATGGCACATCTAGATGTGCTGTAGCAAAGCTGTTATTTTAAACCAGAGACACTTATTTTCGGAGAAAGAGAGTATTTGTACACATTGATGAGTATTATTCTACCTATACACTGATGTGTGCCTACGTGCTAAAGTTAGTCATCTAATCAGTCAAACTATATCACGTAAAATCATGCTGCATGCATGCTTCCATCAATCAAACTAACGGCATCGCCTGCTGGAAGTACATTGATTAGCATATCACTGGGCGGGTCCAGGAATATTAAACCCGATGGATTCCAAGCTCCAAGGACAGATATATTCGTCCTGGGAGAAAAGCCAACAGTTCCACGTACTCACTCACTAGTTAGACTAGCTAATAATCGAGCTGACACATGACATGCATAGACGCTTTTCCCCGGCCGTTGCAAGCAAGAGCCAAGGGGTACTTCCTCTACGTAGCTAGGCGCCAGACGCTGGCGGCCAACGGCAACGACAACAAGCCCCATGTGGCTGGTCATGCCCGACGCCGGCCGGTGTCGACGATGCGCATCCCCGGCCGCTCGCCTCCCTGCTCGGCTGCTCCACCACCCACCGGTAGGGGTACGGCGGCCACTGTGAGCGCGCGCGGCGGGGACGCCGTGGCATAAGGGAAATGCAGGGTCGATCTGTAGACTCAGCTGCACAGTTGCGTGGGTGCAACGGATGAGATCTGGTAGAGATCCGATTCGGACGACTGGCCGATCAATGATTCCCCGGAAAAGGCCGGCCGTTTGTTCCTTTTGTCCCCTTGCTTTTAACGAAGAATCGGATCACTCCTAGTCCTACAACTGCATCCCTCCATCGCTTTCTCTTCGCCTTTTGCATCCAAGGTCCGTCGTCGCAGATCTCTTTTACTTTTGCATGCATACAAGGCTGCACGGACAGGCGAAGACATTGTGCATGCATGCACGCATGATGTACGTACGTGTATATCGTCGTCTCCATACGTATAGTTACTGTAGTAGTAGTAGCAAAACCAGGACTCGACTGTTGATGTTGACGTATAAATGTATTGGCTATCCGGAAAAAAAGAGACTAGTTTCTTCTATCAGATCGGTCTTTTGATTGCATTGGCTAAATCATGCATTTTTACATGTTATGGGAGCCAACACATGAGGGGAAGTGTTGACCTATGAATTATTGCCTAGTCATCGATTTTTTAGTTGCATTGTCTATACAGTTGACACTGCGTACGTAGTACGTGCTTCCACCGGACAAAATGCACCGGGGCAAATTAAGGAGCGTCGTCAATCATTTCATTAAACGGCACAAATACGCGGGCACTATCTCTGTATGCTAGTATAGCATTGCGAGCTATATCTCTCTTTTCGCAAGATTCCATGGCCGGACGCGGACAGAAACAGTACGTCAGAGGATTCAGGAAGGAGAGGAGAGGAGAACACGCGGCGAAGCCGACGACAGGGTCGGTTCAAAACCTAGCAACAGGTCGACGGACGGCGACGCCTCCTGCCGTACCGTACACCACGCCACTGTATGTTGTGTGGTAAAAAATATCGCCCGTCGCCTTGTCGTCTGGTTTGCCATGGAGAGGTTTCTGTTGCCGACGAGAGAAGAAAGAGATTTATTCCGCTAGCTGGTTCTTTTTTTTCCTTCTTTTTCCTTCCGCACACTTCTCCCATTTTATAAGAAAATAAATTGAGATGAAGTAGATTGTTACACTACTAGAAAAAGCCTACTAATGGCGCACCAGTTTTACCTACTAATGGCGCACTACTGGTGGGCCACTAGTACCACGCCATTAGTATTTTTTACTAATGGCGCACCACAGGTGCGCCATTAGTATACCAGAT
>NC_057808.1:445109007-445121830 GCF_018294505.1 Triticum aestivum | reverse complement strand
CACTACTAGAAAAAGGCCTACTAATGGCGCACCAGTTTTGCCTACTAATGGCGCACTACTGGTGCGCCACTAGTACCACGCCATTAGTATTTTTTACTAATGGCGCACCACAGGTGCGCCATTAGTATACCAGATACTAATGGCGCACCATGTGGTGCGCCATTAGTATACCATTCGGTGCTCCACTGGTATTCCCTTCAGGTGCGCCACTAATAACCTTATAGGTGCGCCACTAGTAATAAAGGAAGATGCGCCACTAATAAGGGCTTAAATGCGCCACTAGTAATGTATTTGGAAAAAAAAAAATCTAAATTTACAGAAAACAACCTATAAGGAAAAATAATTTAAAAACAAAAAATAAAATAGAACCATAATTTTTATTATAGTAAGAATATTACAATGTCTTTACAAGTTTCCAATAAAAGGAAAATTGCAAGGAAGTAAAAGAAAATCCTAAAACTATTCTTCTAGTAATCTTTTCTTCTTTTTCTTCACTTTATCCCTGAAAAATGTAACAAAATAAACAGAAAGACAAACAAACTATTTATAACATGTCAATACTGTCATTTTTTATGCAGAACTAGATATGAGCATATATTTCCAGAATTACATGGTGTGAATATTGTATGAGTAAGATTATAATGGAAATGAATTTTGAGTATATACTCCTATTTATACTGCCTTGTGAATCTTTAGTTTGCACATCACACTACTGAATTATGATGGTGTAAAGTTTATATGAAACTAATGAACAAGTTCATAAGTATCAGCTTTATAAGAACTGTCCCCATTATTCACCCGTTGTTACTTGCATGCCCTGTGTTAGTCCTCAATGTCATGAAGATTTACCTCAGGAGGCCAGCACTAACCCAACTGATATATCAGTTACTCACTTGCACTCAAGTAACTGTAAGTATGTTAAATATGCAGCAAAGGAGGATTTTTCACACCCCGAGACTTTAGCCTGTTGCTTATGTAGCTATGGAAAGGATGGAAAGAAAAGAAGCAAGCAATTTGCTATCTGTTAGTATCATGTTTCTTTTCAGAAAATGACTGCAGAAATTAAGTTTCAAGATAGGATAGTAGCAAGCATACTCAACCGCAGCACCAGATCTGGGAATTTTACCTTGCAACGGTCGCATAACTTCACGCTGTCAAATGTTAGCTTGTTTATCTTTATGGTTTTCCACAGATCCTCTGCGTACGGGTGGCATCCATCCACTAAAATACTGTCAAAGCAAACCATGTCTGTAAGAAGGTAAAATACTAAGGAACCTGCTCTCATAATTCATAGTACATAAACCGCCAGCAAAGAGGTTGTTCCGAAAGTACAGTGTGCTGCTTACTTTGGTCTGGAGTAACACCACAGCTCAATCTCTGGTGCAGGCTATGCATTACTCCACTCACACGATTCAAATTAGGGTCATCAGTACATTATTGTCATACAGTATGTGATTTGCTTGTAAACATCCAAGTCCTCTACGTCAACTCTGACTGCGGTCAGGTATCGATCAGCACTTTATGTGATTCGCATGTCAGCATCTATTAGCTAGGCAATCTGACTACGGGTCAATCAACAAATAAACCAGGGTATCAACGGTACACTCTTCCTGTCCGATTTTTCTTTTGCTTGCATTTGGCCTTTTGTCTTACGCAGGCAAACACTAGAAATGATTTACTACTACTATATATAGTCGTATTACAGAATGCTAATAGATGGCTGGGTGGCTGCATGTACAGTATCCAACTTACGGTCGTGGCCATACTGAATTAACTAGTTAAATCAGGTTAGCCAGCAGATAATGTATGTGATTTGCACGTAAACATCTACAGTACTAGTTTTTATATTCAAACTCTAACTCGGTAGTAAGCATTGGATGCCATTACTAACACTACACTGTTCCTGTCGAATATTTACTCGACTCACACAATTCATGAATTCAATTTGGAGCATAAATGTATGAATGAATGTTTCTCTGCACAAATATAGCAAGAAAGAGAATTATGACACTGTCTGCAAAGGCAGTAAAAATAAGCAGTTCGATCCAAACAATATCATTCTTAAATTAGTTCTGAATTCCTCACATTTTTGTAGTGGGCAAATTATATGTCAAACTGAAAGCTAGTGGGTTATTATAAGACTGAAATGAATTAGCTGCAGCGTCAGATATTCTTGCACTTTGATATAGTATCTAAGTTTATCAAAATCTAAGGAAAATTCAGCTACTAGCAAAACAACAATAGTAACATAGTAAACCATGAAATTTATGCAAGCAGTGGCCTGCACAGGCAGTGTGCTGAAAACTAGTGCCATCCAACATGTTGAAATGGAATTTAATTATTACGGGAGTTGTAAACATAGATGCATAGTATGCCATCAGATGGTAAGGTGAGCTACATTCTAAAGTTTCAATGCTAGAGGAAGGAAAACAAAGGCATCACAGGGTTTAAGTTACAAAATCCATACCGGGGATCAGTGCCAGATAATGATATATGAACCCATCCTACTGGCTTCAAAAGGTCCACCATTTTAATTTCCTGGAAGCATGGTAAATATAGTGGCCCATTATTTCAGATCAAAGACAATATTATCACTGTAAATTTGAATTTTCAAGGATGGGTTCAGTGTTCACTGGACAAGCAGGCGCAATGCAGAGGAATTGCAGGAAAGAGACCAAGTTTCCCAATCAATATTTCAATAAGGTAATCCTATGATACGTCACAATATGATGTTGACAATAAGGTAGTGTAATCCATAACTATAACAATGAGAACATGCAGCAGCCCCCAGGTCTAGAAACCCGAATGCACAGACCAGGCCACCAGTTTGGTACAAGATGAAGACCAGGGGTAGAAATCAGAACTGAAAGGGCCAGACATCAAATGCCATCCTCAAGCAACAACATTTGCTAAGTCCTCTGACCATCGAGCACAGATCAGAAGCCCCTGAACATTGTTGAAACGACGATGTATCGCGGTGGAGGGAGTTACCACCTTGAGATTGTGGAAGCCGTCGCCGGCCCGGATGGAGATCTTGCTGGGCGTGTAGCTCTCGTCCAGCTTGAAATCCACGTACAGCACAACAAGCTGAAGCCCCCAATCCAGCAACAGATTAATTCAGAAGAGAAAAAGGATCAAACGCCATTTAGACAAAAATGTAACGGAAGCAGCAGCTACTCATGGTGCTCACCTGCAGCTGCACCTTCTTCTGGAACTGGATGTTGACCAGGTGCGGCTGCGCGCCGTCCGACCTGACAAAAATAAAATCCACCACCGACGGCGGCTCGGCTCAGCCCGTGATTCCGCGAGACAGAAAGAGGAGAGATTTTGACGGGGGGAGACGACGAGGACGGGTAGGGCGCTGGCTGCCAGTAGGTGTCGAGGCTGTCGTCGCGGAGGGAGGCGACGCCGTTGCGGGGCTTGCAGGAGCTGACGCTCCAGGCCTCTCGATGTGGTGTGAGTGGTTGGGAGTAGGAGGGTATCATCTTCTCGATGCGGATGTTGCCTTCGGAGTTGGCGAAGAGCACGGCGAGTATCATCTTCCTTCTCCCTCCTCTCCGGCCGATCTACTTACCACCTCGGCGCGCGATCCCCTCCGATCTCTCTCTCTCTCTCTCTCTCTGCCGCGTGCGCGTGCGCGTGGGGTGTGGTGTGAGGGAGGGGGAAGGGGGCTCGCCGTGGTCTGGAGGGAGAGGAAGAGGCGGGCGGCCGGGGCTTCCCGATCTAGATCGAAGTGGAGGGAGGTGGGTGGGTGTGTCACGAGGAAGGGGAGGGGAGAGAACGTGACTAAAGGGAGGGGATAAGGGGTGATAGCAATGGCGCACTGGTAGGGGTGCGCCATACGTATAGATAGCAATGGCACATCTTTTACCGGTGCGCCATTACTAGTTAAAACTAGTAATGGCGCACGGTGGAAAAGTGCGCCATTAGTAGTTTTGCAAAAAAAGGAATAAAAAATATAATAGAAAAAACAACATTAGTGGCGCACTTTCCAGCAGGTGCGCCATTGCTAGTTACAACTAGTAATGGCGCACTGTGTCTGGATGCGCCATTAGTATGTTTGGACAGGCGCACTAGTTAAAAAAAAAATTGATACTAATGGCGCACCCTGGGCCAGGTGCGCCATTAGTAGTTTCAACTCTAATGGCGTATCAGAAGGTGGTGCGCCATTAGTGTCAATCCCATCTATAGCCCTTTTTCTAGTAGTGTTATGTTTTTTATGAGCAATAGAGTTTTATTCGGACAAAAGCATTCCTAGGACAACCAGCCAATAACTTAGTCACTAGGAATCTGAGAGTTTCATCAAGTCTGTTGAACGTGACATATCTTGTATTACTATTCCTATCTTCTCTAGCCTTGTATAGCTGACTTCTAGAAATATGGTAGGATTAATTTTCTTGTCACGCAAGACATCCTGTGTATATATTGTAACCTACTCCATGGAATACAATAAGTTGCATCCTATACCTTTCTACATGGTATCAGTTTACCCTACGATCCTCATTGCTTCCGCCCTGCGTCGCCGCCGCCGCCGCATCTCCCTGTAGCCGCCGCCGCCGCGCCATCTCAACCCTAGGCCACAGCGCGTCTCCCGCAGCCGCCGCCACCACAACTCACCCAACCCGCCGCCGCCGCTTCTCTCCCATAGCAGCCGCCGCACCCCTCCCAAAACCCTAAACCTGTTGCTGCCTCTCCTCGCAGCCGCCACCCTCCCTTCCCCTCCCAAACCCTACACCCGCCGCTGCCTCTCCTCGCAGCCGCCACCCTCCCTTCCCCTCCCACGCAGCCGCTGCCTTCCGCCGCTGCCATCTTCTCCCTCCACCACCTTCCAAAACCCTAACCGCACCACCCTCCTCCTCCACCATGTCTCGCTCCAAGGCCGACCCCTCTGACTCCGGCTCCTTTGCCAGTGCCATGTTCACCTCAGATCGTCTCAACGAGCTCCACATCAACGATCATGTGCCCGTCATCCTCGACCTCGACTCGCCGTCCTAGAACGCATGGCGCATCTACTTCGCGCTTTTGTTCCGCTCCTACCGTCTCATCGAGCACGTTGATGGGAGCGTCGACTTTCGCGACATGAAGGACGACGACGAGTGGCTTGCCGTGGACGCCTGCATCGTCAAGTGGCTCTTCCTCACCATCTCTCCAGGCCTCTTCAACATGGTGAACTCCCGTGACCACTCGGCGTATGCCATGTGGACACGGCTGTGCGATCTCTTCCTCGACAATCAGCTCCAACGCCGTGTCTTCCTCCAAGGTGAATTCTTCACTATGCAGCAAAACGATCTTTCGATCGATGAGTACTGCATGCGGCGAAGGTTCTCGCCGACGAGCTGTGCGAAGTCGGCATGAACATCGACGACTCCGTCCTCCTCACCAACCTCCTTCGGGGCCTCCACCCCGACCTCGGCCAGTCCGCCGCCAACCTCTCCCTCGTCACGCCGACATACGTGAAGGCCGTCACGTACCTTCGTATGGAGGAGAAGCGCCTCCGCCACTCCGCCCAGCAGGCCACCCACGCCGCTCTTCACGTTGGCGTCGCCGCTGGCCACGGTGCTTCCCCAACTCAGCCGGGGCCGCGCGCGTCTGCTCCTGCCCCGCCACCCGCGCCCGCGCCCTCCGGCGGCCACAAGCAGAAGGGTCGCGGGGGCCGGGGCCGCAACTCCAACATGACGTTGCGCCCTCCCGCACCTACCGCGGCTGCTCCTCCTCCGCCTTGGCTCTCGGGGTATAACCCAAGGACGGGTGTCGTGCATGCCTACTCTATGCCCGTTCCCCGCCCACCGGCTCCTGGTATTCTCGGACCACGGCTGACTCCTCCTCAAGCGCTGCTGACCGAGCCGGTTCCCGCCGCGTACGGCACCGCTGCGGCCTATGGTGGCCCATCGGCCTACGGTGGTCCCTCGGTGTACGGCGGCCCTCTGGGCTATGGTGCATATGGCGGCGCTCCCCCGGTCTACGACCCAGCGCTCCTCTCCGCTCTCCATGCTGCCCCCTCGCTGAGCACCTACAACGGAGGTGGCGATTGGTACATGGACACCGGCGCTGCTGCTCACATGGCCTCTAACCCCGGTATCTTATCTCGTGCCTCCCCCTATGCCTTCTCCTCACGCATCATGGTTGGTGATGGGAGCTCTCTTCCCATCACTCATCATGGTTCATCCTCCCTTCCGTTACCCTCTTCTTCTTTAACTCTCAATAATGTGCTCGTTTCACCATCTTTAATTGAAAACCTCTGTTCTGTTCGCACTCTTACTCGTGAAAATCCTGTCACTGTTAAGTTTGACGCTCTCAGTTTTTCTGAGGATGCTCGCTCCCGGAGGGTTCTGCACTGATGTGACTCTCCCGATAATCTCTACCCATGCGGTGCTTCTACACGCGGCGGCCCGGTTGCACTTCATGCCGATGTTTCGCTTTGGCATGCTCGTCTCGGTCATCCCGGCGCCGACGCTCTCCATAAAATTTTGAGCACTTTTCCCTTTTCATGTAATAAATCAGCGACTCACACTTGTCATGCTTGCCGCATAGGAAAACACGTTCGTCTACCGTTTTCTTCATCTTCATCAATTGCTACTTTTCCCTTTGATGTTATTCATTGTGATGTTTGGACATCTCCAGTGCCTAGCAATTCGGGTTTATCATATTATCTTGTGATTTTAGATGATTTTTCTCACTTCACTTGGACTTTTCCGTTACGCCGAAAATCCCACGTCGCCTCCACTCTCCACTCATTCTATGCCTACGTCAACACCCACTTTCATTGCACCATTGCTCATCTTCAAACTGATAACGGAAAAGAATTTGATAACCTCGCCATTCGACATCTTCTTTCCACTCATGGCACCATATTTCGCTTAACCTGTCCATACACATCACAACAAAACGGACGTGTCGAACGTGTTCTCCGCACCCTCAATGAGAGTGTCCGTGCTTTGCTCTTTCATGCACACATGCCGCCTCGCTTTTGGCCCGATGCTCTCGCCACCGCCACTCTCCTTCTCAACATCCGGCCTTGCAAACCACGCTGGAACTACACCCCTCATCATCTTCTGTTTGGGTCTCCTCCATCCTATGCCGATCTTCACGTCTTTGGTTGTTTGTGTTATCCCAATATCACCGCTACAGCGCCACACAAACTTGCACCATGCTCTCTCGCTTGTCTCTTTCTTGGCTATCAACCCAACACCAAAGGCTTTCACTACTTCGACCCCGTCTCTCGTCATGTGCTCGTCTCGCGGCATGTTTACTTTGATGAAGGTGTTTTTCCTTTTCAGCAGGTTTTGCCGACGGCAGCCCCGTCCTCGGACGCTCCCACCCGGCGGCCTCGGGGAGCCCTTGTGCTTCCCTCGCCGCTCCCGCCTCCTCCTTCGGCGGGCTCTTCGGGTCTCTCGGCGGGGCCGCTCTCGCCGGCTCAGGAGGAGCCGGCCTCGCCTCGGCAGGCGTCCGCACCAGCATCTGCTGGCCTCGCCTCGTCGGCTGGGTCATCGGCCGCGATCCTCTCATGCAAGTTGCGGCCTCGCCCGCCGCGACGTCCTCCCCGCCACCCGCGGCCTCGCCCGCGGCCCTGTCGCCGTCGGCGTTGTTGCCACCCGCGGCCTCGCCCGCGGCTCCGTCGCCGTCGCTAGTGCTGCCACCCGCGGCCTCGCCCGCGGTTTCGTCGCCGTCACCCGCGGCCTTCTCATCGCCTTCATCGTCCGCAGCTTCGGCTGCGATCACGCCATCGTCATCGGCGGTCTCGTTTCCGGCCTCGACCGCCGCCTCATCACCCGCGGCTGTCACCGCGGCCTCGCCTTCACCCGAGGCTGCGGCTCCTCCTCGACGTCGGGCTCGGCCCCCGCCTCCGCCGCCTCATCACTCTATGGTGACACGCGCCAAGGACGGGATCCGGCAACCGAACCCTCGTTATCATAACCTCAGTGTCACGGTCATCTCTCCCGTACCGCGCTCGGTGCGCTCTGTGTTGAATGATCCGCATTGGCTCGCAGCCATGCGCTCTGAGTATGATGCCCTTGTCGCCAACCGGACTTGGACGTTGGTCCCTCGTCCCCCTGGAGCTAACATCATCACCGGCAAGTGGGTATTTCGGCATAAGTTTCTTCCGGATGGCTCTTTGGACAAGTACAAGGCCCAGTGGGGTTGTTCGCGGCTTTGCACAACGTGTCGGCGTTGATTTCTCGGAGACCTTCTCTTCGGTTGTCAAACCCGCCACGATTCGTGTTGTTCTTCAGCTCGCAACATCTCGTCATTGGCCTGTTCATCAGCTTGACATCAACAACGCCTTTCTTTATGGTCATCTCCAGGAGCGTGTTCTCTGTCAGCAGCCTACCGTTTTTGTTGATCCCACTCGGCCTGATGATGTCTGCTTGCTCTCACGGTCGCTATATGGTCTGAAACAGGCGCCTCGTGCTTGGTATCAATGCATTGCAGCATTCCTCACTGTTCTTGGGTTTCGCAGCACCACCTCGGACACGTCGCTATTTGTGCTTCATCGAGCCGATCATGTCGCCATGCTTCTCTTGTATGTTGACGATATTGTCATCACCGCCTCTCGCGCGGATCTACTTCGTGACATCATCGGTCGTCTTGGTTCTGAGTTTCGGCTGAAGGACTTGGGCGCATTGCACTTCTTCCTCGGCATTAATGTGCGACGTGATGCCTCCGGATTCTTTCTTCATCAAGGACAATATGCTCTTGATCTCCTGGATCGTGCTGGTATGACCGACTGCAAGCCTGCTGCCACTCCTGCCGAGGCCAAGCCGAAGCTTTCTGCCACTGCAGGGCAACCTGCCACTGATGCCGCTCTCTACCGTAGTATTGTTGGTGCTCTTCAGTACCTCACGCTCACCAGACCCGACATTCAGTTTGCGGTGCAGCAAGTTTGCTTGCATATGCACTCGCCCCGTGATGTTCACTGGTCTCTGGTCAAGCGCATTCTTCGGTATATTCGTGGCACACCGACCTTCAGGCTTCGTCTACGCGCCTCCGCCTCCACCGAGCTGCTTGCTTACACTGATGCAGGTTGGGCCGGTTGTCCTGACACTCGACGCTCCACGTCCGGATATTGTGTCTTCTTCGGTGATTCTCTCATCTCTTGGTCCTCCAAGCGGCAGCCCACCGTCTCCCGCTCGAGTGCTAAGGTCGAGTACCGTGCCGTCGCCAATGTTGTTGCCGAGACATGTTGGCTCCGTCAGTTACTTGGTGAACTTCGGGTTCCAATCCCGAAAGCTACGGTGGTTTTTTGTGATAATGTTTCGGTCACCTATCTCGCGGCCAACCCAGTGCAGCATAAGCACACCAAGCATATTGAACTTGATGTTCACTTCGTCCGCGAGAAGGTACTGTTGGGTCAGCTTCGGGTTCTTCATGTACCGACCAGCCAGCAGTTTGCCGACATTATGACCAAGGGGCTTCCAACCACTGCATTCCAGGAGTTTCGTTCCAGTCTTTGCATCGCCGACGCCGACGGTTCGACTGTGGGGGGGGGGGTGTTGAACGTGACATATCTTGTATTACTATTCCTATCTTCTCTAGCCATGTATAGCTGACTTCTAGAGATATGGTAGGATTAGTTTCCTTGTCACGCAAGACATCCTGTGTATATATTGTAACCTACTCCATGGAATACAATGAGTTGCATCCTATTCCTTTCTACAAAGCCAACTCTCGGTCACGTTCAATGTGCAAGTATGCTTGGCACAAAGATGCGCCAGAAGGTTTGCTGACCTGTTTACATGCTGAATTTCAATTAAAGAAAAAACACTAACTAGCTCTTCAATTTCAACTAAGATAGAAGCCATAATTGAACGAGAATTGTGGCGACTGTTCCAGAGTGTCACCAACTCCAGACAATCCACCTTCATTATCATATGCGAGAATCCTCGAGGTTTGTGGCTTGTCTTTCTCCATTTCTTGCGCACAGGAAAAATCTAGATTATGACCAGAGATGCATCCTTTAGAAACCTTCTCTTTTCAAGCGGGAGTAACTTAGATTAGTGTCATGCATATGACACTAATTTATGTTACTATCTTCATCAAACCTACTTTGCAGACGACAGATTCTAGCCTAACTTTGTGTGACGCCCCCGATTTGACCGTACACTAATCATGCACGCAAATGTGTACGATCACGATCAGGGACTCACGGGAAGATATCACAACACAACTCTACAACATAAATAAGTCATACAAGCATCATAATACAAGCCAGGGGCCTTGAGGGCTCGAATACAAGTGCTCGATCATAGACGGGTCAGCGAAAGCAACAATATCTGAGTACAGACATAAGTTAAACAAGTTTGCCTTAAGAAGGCTAGCACAAAGTAGCAACGATCGAAAAGGCAAGGCCTCCTGCCTGGGACCTCCTAACTACTCCTGGTCGTCGTCAGCGGCCTGCACGTAGTAGTAGGCACCTCCAGTGTCGTAGGTGTCGTCATCGACGGTGGCGTCTGGCTCCTGAATTCCAGCATCTGGTTGCGACAATCCGGTATAGAAAGGGGAAAAGAGGGAGAAAAGCAACCGTGAGTACTCATCCAAAGTACTCGCAAGCAAGGAGCTACACTACATATGCATGGGTATATGTGTAAAGGGCCATATCAGTGGACTGAACTGCAGAATGCCAGAATATGAGGGGGATAGCTAGTCCTGTCGAAGACTACGCTTCTGGACATCTCCATCTTGCAGCATATAGAAGAGAGTAGATTGAAGTCCTCCAAGTAGCATCGCATAGCATAATCCTACCCGGCGATCCCCTCCTCGTCGCCCTGTTAGAGAGCGATCACCGGGTTATATCTGGCACTTGGAAGGGTGTGTTTTATCAAGTATCCAGTTCTAGTTGTCATAAGGTCAAGGTACAACTCCGGGTCGTCCTTTTACCGAGGGACACGGCTATTCGAATAGATAAACTTCCCTGCAGGGGTGCACCACATAACCCAACACGCTCGATCCCATTTGGCCGGGCACACTTTTCTGGGTCATGCCCGGCCTCGTAAGATCAACACGTCGCAGCCCCACCTAGGCTCAACAGAGAGGTCAGCACGCCGGTCTAACCCTATGCGCGCAGGGGTCTGGGCCCATCGCCCTATGCACACCTGCACGTTGCGTACGCGGCCGGAAGCAGACCTAGCCTAGTGGCATTCCAGTCCAATCCGGCGCGCGCCACTCAGTCGCTGACGTCAAAAGAGCTTCGGCTGATACCACGACGTCGGGATACCCATAACTACTCCCACGTAGATGGTTAGTGCGTATAGACCAAATGGCCAGACTCAGATCAAATACCAAGATCTCGTTAAGCGTGTTAAGTATCCGCGAACGCCGACCAGGGCCAGGCCCACCTCTCACCTAGGCGGTCTCAACCTGCCCTGTCGCTCCGCCACAAAGATCCACTTGCGGGTACTCCTACGAGCCGACCCGACTTTAGTCATCACATGTGTCATGTATATAGTATATAAGTACATGCCCGTGTTCACCGCCCAGGTGATCACGGCCCGATAGTATAGCACAGCAGACGGACAAGAATGTAGGGCCACTGATGGAAATCTAGCATCCTAGACTAAGCAGTAGGATAGCAGGTAAGGGGAACAACTGTAGCAACAATGACAGGCTATGCAACAGAATAGGATTCATCGAAAGCAGTAACATGCTTCACTACTCTAATGCAAGTAGTAGAGAGTAGAGTAGGCGATATCTGGTGATCAAGGGGGGGGGGGCTTGCCTGGTTGCTCTGGCAAGTAGGAGGGGTCGTCGACTCCGTAGTCGAACTGGGCAGCAGCAGTGTCGGTCTCGTAGTCTACCGGAGAGAAGAGGGGGAAGAACAGTAAATACAATGCAAACATAAGCATGACGATGCGTGACATGTCAATGAGCGGTGCTAGGGGTGTCCTAACGCGGCAGTAGGTGGTACCGGTGAAGGGGGGGAACATCCGGGAGGTATTCCCGATGTTTCGCGTTTTCGGACAAACGGACCGGAGGGGGAAAGTTGCTAGTTCGATAGGTTAGGGAGGTGTGGTGGATGAACGGACTGCGTATTCGGATTCGTCTCGTCGTTCTGAGCAACTTTCATATAGAAAACATTTTCATCCGAGTTACGGTTTAAAAGATATGAATTTTCAAAGTTTATTTGAATTTCTGGAATTATTTAATTAACAGAAAAAAGGGATATGACGTCAGCATGACGTAGGAGTGACGTCAGCGGTCAACAGTCCGGGTTGACTGGTCAAACTGACAAGGGGGTGACAGGTGGGTTAACGGAGGATTAAACTAATTAGTTTTTAGTTAATTAACTACTGGGCCCACCTGTCAGTGAGAGATTATTTAAACTAATTAATTTTATTTATAAAACATTTTCTTTTCTTTTCTTTTTTTAATTATTGCGGCGGGGCCCGCATGTCAGTGACTGGGCCTGCCCAGTCAGCAGTTGACTGGGTCAACCCAGTCAACTGGGGCCCGTGGGGGCCACTGGCAGTGACCCAGGGGGTGGCCCCAGGTGTGCCACGTCGGCGGCCGGCGCCGGAGCAACGCCGGCGACCAGACGCACGGCGGCGCGGCTCGGGAGGGGTACGGGTTTCGCGTACAGGGGGTCTCCGGAGGCGTGGCTGGGCGCGTTCGACGCGGCTCGACGTCGCGCGTCCAACGGCGGTGGTCGGAGGGGCTGGAACGGCCGGAGTCGACCGCTACGAGCTCGCCGGCGGCGAGGTGCTACGGGTGCTCGACGGAAACGCGGTTACGGCGGGCAAACGAGCAAGCGTATGGGCGGGGGGGCATCTACGTACGGCGGGGAGTGCAACGGGCTTGGCCCCGTGACCATTTGGTCACCGGAGACCCG
>NC_057808.1:445105014-445106079 GCF_018294505.1 Triticum aestivum | reverse complement strand
CTTTGGTGGTCAGTGAAGATCTCGCAACGATTACCGAGAAGGTAATGTCGCCACTGCTTCAGCGCATGAATGACGGCAGCAAGTTCGAGGTCGTGAACTGGGTAGTTCTCTTCGTGAGGGCGCAATTGTCGAGAGGCATAAGCAATCACTCTGCGGTCTTGCATTAGGACACAGCCTAATCCTTGACGGGAAGCGTCGCAGTATATGACGAAGTCCTTCTTAGTATCAGGTGGAGCTAGAACTGGGGCAGAAGTCAACTTGTCTTTGAGTGCCTGGAAACTTTCCTGACATTTGTCTGTCCATTGGAACTTGACGCCCTTATGTAACAGGTTAGTCAGAGGCCTGGCGATCTTGGAGAAGTTCTCGACAAATCGACGGCAATAGCTGGCGAGACCGAGAAAACTTCTGACTTGCTTAACGTTCTTGGGAGGAGTCCAATCAAGAATAGCCCGAACTCGCTCGGGGTTGACGGCAATACCAGCCTTAGAGATGACATGCCCGAGATAGGTTACTTCGGGTAGCCAGAATTCACATCTAGAGAACTTGGCATATAGTTGATGTTCTCGTAGCTTTTCCAGCACAAGACGAAGATGTTCAGCATGTTCTTCTTCGTTCTTGGAAAATATCAGGATATCATCCAGATAAACCACGACGAACTTGTCGAGGTAATCCATGAATATGTAGTTCATCAGACGAGAGAAGGTGGCTGGAGCATTGGTTAAACCGAAAGACATGACGGTGTACTCGTATGAACCATAGCGAGTCACGAAGGCGGTCTTTGGGATATCCTCTTCGCGAACACGGATCTGGTGGTAGCCCAACCTCAAGTCGAGCTTAGAGAACACTGACGAACCCGCCAGTTGATCATACAGATCATTGATCCGAGGAAGAGGGTATTTATTCTGAATGGTAGCTTGGTTTATAGGACGGTAGTCTTGAACCAATTGGTTAGTCCCATCCTTCTTCTTGACAAAGAGAGAAGGTGCTCCCCAAGGAGAGCAACTTGGGCGAATGAATCCTTTGCGAAGAGACTTGTCGATTTCCTCCTTAAGCTCAAGGAGTTCA
>NC_057808.1:445103444-445105004 GCF_018294505.1 Triticum aestivum | reverse complement strand
TGCGGTCTTGCATTAGGACACAGCCTAATCCTTGACGGGAAGCGTCGCAGTAAATGACAAAGTCCTTCTTAGTATCAGGTGGAGCTAGAACTGGAGCAGAAGTCAACTTGTCTTTGAGTGCTTGGAAACTTTCCTGACATTTGTCTGTCCATTGGAACTTGACGCCCTTATGCAACAGGTTAGTCAGAGGCCTGGCGATCTTAGAGAAGTTCTCGACGAATCGACGGCAATAGCTGGCGAGACCGAGAAAACTTCTGACTTGCTTAACGTTCTTGGGAGGAGTCCAATCAAGAATAGCCTGAACTCGCTCGGGGTTGACGGCAATACCATCCTTAGAGATGACATGCCCCAGATAGGTTACTTCGGGTAGCCAGAATTCACATTTAGAGAACTTGGCATATAGTTGATGTTCTCGTAGTTTTTCCAGCACAAGTCGAAGATGCTCAGCATGTTCTTCTTCGTTCTTGGAAAATATCAGGATATCATCCAGATAAACCACGACGAATTTGTCGAGGTAATCCATGAATATGTAGTTCATCAGACGAGAGAAGGTGGCTGGAGCATTGGTTAAACCGAAAGACATGACGGTGTACTCGTATGAACCATAGCGAGTCACGAAGGCGGTCTTTGGGATATCCTCTTCGCGAACACGGATCTGGTGGTAGCCCAACCTCAAGTCGAGCTTAGAGAACACTGACGAACCCGCCAGTTGATCATACCGATCATTGATCCGAGGAAGAGGGTATTTATTCTGAATGGTAGCTTGGTTTATAGGACGGTAGTCTTGAACTAACCGGTTTGTCCCATCCTTCTTCTTGACAAAGAGAGAAGGTGCTCCCCAAGGAGAGCAACTTGGGCGAATAAATCCTTTGCGAAGAGACTTGTCGATTTCCTCCTTAAGCTCAAGGAGTTCATGCGGCGGCATTTTGTAGGGTCGCTTGGCTATAGGAGTGGTGCCTGGTTTCAAGTCGATGATGAATTCGACAGCTCTAGCAGGGGGAATCCCTGGAAGTTCTTCAGGGAAGACGTCGAGGAATTCACGCACGACGGGAATGTTTTCAATGCCCTCGAGTGGTGCAGCGTTCAATGCATTCAATGCATAGAGTCTTGCCTCGGCATTTTGCACCAGATTAGCTTGGTAAGCAACTATTTCATCTGAAGGGTGTAGCAGATGGACGGTCTTAGTGGCGCAAACTATAGAAGCAGTATGCGCTTTCAACCAATCCATACCCAAGATGAGGTCGATGTTAGACGTCTTCAGGATAATGGGAGAGGCATAGAATTCCAGCCCTTCGATTTCCACGGGGACATCGATGCCAACCAAAGAGGTTTGACACTGTCCCACGGGGGTTTTGACCAATACAGAGGTGTTCATCTCCTCACATTTAACGTCGTGCTTGTATGCAAAATCTTCTGACATGAATGAATGCGATGCACCTGTATCAAATAAAACGGATGCTGGTACTGAATTTACGAGGAGTGTACCCATCACAGTAGCAGGCTGGTCTTGAGCTTCGTTGAGATCAACGTGGTTGGCATGAGCACGTCCATAAGACTTAG
>NC_057808.1:445096999-445103434 GCF_018294505.1 Triticum aestivum | reverse complement strand
AGGATATCATCCAGATAAACCACGACGAACTTGTCGAGGTAATCCATGAATATGTAGTTCATCAGACGAGAGAAGGTGGCTGGAGCATTGGTTAAACCGAAAGACATGACGGTGTACTCGTATGAACCATAGCGAGTCACGAAGGCGGTCTTTGGGATATCCTCTTCGCGAACACGGATCTGGTGGTAGCCCAACCTCAAGTCGAGCTTAGAGAACACTGACGAACCCGCCAGTTGATCATACAGATCATTGATCCGAGGAAGAGGGTATTTATTCTGAATGGTAGCTTGGTTTATAGGACGGTAGTCTTGAACCAATTGGTTAGTCCCATCCTTCTTCTTGACAAAGAGAGAAGGTGCTCCCCAAGGAGAGCAACTTGGGCGAATGAATCCTTTGCGAAGAGACTTGTCGATTTCCTCCTTAAGCTCAAGGAGTTCATGCGGCGGCATTTTGTAGGGTTGCTTGGCTATGGGAGTGGTGCCTGGTTTCAAGTCGATGATGAATTCGACAGCTCTAGCAGGGGGAATCCCCGGAAGTTCTTCAGGGAAGACGTCGAGGAATTCACGCACGACGGGAATGTTTTCAATGCCCTCGAGTGGTGCAGCGTTCAAGGCATTCAATGCATAGAGCCTTGCCTCGGCATTTTGCACCAGATGGGCTTGGTAAGTAACTATCTCATCTGAAGGGTGTAGCAGATGGACGGTCTTAGTGGTGCAAACGATTGAAGCAGTATGCGCTTTTAACCAATTCATTCCCAGAATGAGATCAATGCTACAGGACTTCAGTACGATGGGAGAGACAAGAAATTCCAGTCCTTCAATTTCAACAGTAACATCGTGACTAACCATAGTGGTATGACATTGGCCCGCAGGGGTGTGTACCACTAGCGGAGTGTTTATCTCTTCGTAATTAATGCCATGCAGGAATGCAAATTCTGCAGATATGAATGAATGGGATGCTCCTGTATCAAATAAAACGGATGCTGGTACTGAATTTACGAGGAGTGTACCCATCACAGTAGCAGGCTGGTCTTGAGCTTCGCTGAGATCAACGTGGTTGGCATGAGCACGACCATAAGACTTAGCATTGTTGTTGCGGGGCTGGTTGTTACCACGGCCAGCTGCTGGAAGGGCCAGTTGATTCTGGTTCTGATAGCAGTTCCTGGCAAAGTGACCCGGTTGACCACACTTGAAGCACAGACCATTATCGGGAGTGGGAACAGGAGCCCCAGGTGGGGGAGCTGGTAGCTTTGACTGCTTAGATGGTGGAGGAGGCAGACGCGGTGCAGCATAAGATTTCCTGGGAGCAGGTGCATTTGGACGATACATGCTGTTTGGGATCCATATCTTACGCTTCTGTGAGGGCGAGCCCGAAGATGAGCCCGTGTCACGGTTGCGCCTGTGAGAGCTCTGGTATTCCTGCAGACCAGTCTCGACATTGATGGCCTTGTTCACCAAGGTGGCGAAATCAGCAAAGTCATGCACTAGAAGTGCGAGCTTGATGTCAGCTTGAAGGCCATCACGGAACTTCTCCTGTCTGCGTGCATCAGTTGCAATGTCTTCTTCAGCATAGCGGGACAAGTCCAGAAACTCCCGCTGATAAGCTTCGACAGTTTTGTTGCCTTGGGTGAGGTTGCGGAACTCACGCTTCTTCCGGTCCATGACTCCCTGAGGAATGAAGCGGGCACGGAAAGCAGCTTGGAAGTCTGGCCAGGTGATGATTGTTCCAGCTGGCAGAGTACGCCTGTGGCTGTCCCACCATTGAGCTGCGGGTCCCTTCAAGAAGAAGGAAGCAAAATTGACATAGCTGGCAGGGGCTACATCAGCAGACTCCAACTCATAGGTGATGTCACGGAGCCAGTCATCAGCATCCAGAGGCTGAGTTGAGCTGCGGTAGATGGTTGGGTTGAGGCGTATGAAATCTTGAAGAGTCACTTGAGCTGGCTGTTGGTTCATATTGGGGCGAGGAAACTGAGCCATCATATTTTCCATGAATTGGCGGTTCAGTTCAAACTGTTGGATCATACCAGCCATGTACTCAGGTGGTGGTGGGGCATCGCCACCACGACCACGACCACCTGGTCTAACCATCCTGCTAATATATAACAGGGGTAGTTCAGCATTGAGAAAATTTGCAATGACAAGAATCATTCATGATGAAACATGCACAATGAATGGAGCACGATAGCTACTACATAGTAGTCGGCATAACTTACAAAAGGGGTCATGCATAGAGTTCAGTACACAGAGTTCAGTACATAGACACTAACATCATAGGCGGCACACAGGCTAGCGGCGACTGCAACTAATACTTAAGTAAGCAAGACTAAATCAGTCCCAAGAGGTACTATGGAGGTAATCGTAGCCCGACAGCTGGTAGTGAGGCAACGGATAGCCCTCCACGTCAGCAGACTGGGGGCCGCGGATACTCAGGTGTAGAGCCCGACCCTCAGGTGGCAGAAGAGGACCAAGTGCGGGAGAGTAGCCTCCCACCGCTGGCCAACCGACACCGTGGGGCATCACGGTCCTGGCTGGGTAGATCGCGGTACGCGGTACCTGGTACCTGTCCAGATCGGACAAAGGGGTACAGCAGCGTCAGAGCACGGTAAAGGTGCTGACGGGTGGTGTACATCTCGTGGCGAAGAGCTCGATTAGCTCGATCCAGCCCATCAGCATGCAGAACCAGGTTCTGATGGTAGAAGGGCTCTCGGGTGACAGTGGAGTAGGCAGCAGTATAGTATCCCTCCGCACCAACATCCGATGCGATAGCAATGTGCCTGAAGGGGGAGGTGTCCAACTCCCGATACTCTCCACGAAGACGTGTCAGAGCAGCATAGGCAGCATCGTGGACAGCCATGTCGATGGTCACACCAACACCATGTGCGGTGTGCAGCACAGTAGTGGAGTCATACTCCCGAGAGTAGAGGTGGACGATGGCACGATACTGCTCCTGGTTAAAGTCCTGGTACTCCTCGTAGACGGTGTACTCAGGGTGCCAGCGATAACCCAGATAGGGCATCATCTCAGCTAGCACCGCAGGTGATCCCGAGGCACCAATGGCCGTCGTGTGGCGAACGACCTGCCTCGTGGGTTCCATCTGAAAGCAAAGACGTTTCAAAGGAGTCAAATGACAGTGTGTGAATTGTTCAAAATACTACTCTAAGAAACAACTATGGCTTATCCAACTTTGGGGTGAATGTGGTCACGGGATCCTAGTGTTAGAGTTAGTAAATTCGTTTAACCCGAGTAGAAGAGAGTTCAGAGTCCCAGAGTAAAGGTCGAGGAGTAAAAGATCCTAGTACCACCCAATGGCGACGTGGGCCCGTAAGACACACAGCCATGTTAGTAAAAGTTTTGTAATGTCTAGACTCGACTTCGGCCAAGGAGTGTGGAAAGGGGGATTCCTACAGGCAGTCGGCTCTGATACCAACTTGTGATGCCCCCGATTTGACCGTACACTAATCATGCATGCAAATGTGTACGATCACGATCAGGGACTCACGGGAAGATATCACAACACAACTCTACAACATAAATAAGTCATACAAGCATCATAATACAAGCCAGGGGCCTCGAGGGCTCGAATACAAGTGCTCGATCATAGACGGGTCAGCGGAAGCAACAATATCTGAGTACAGACATAAGTTAAACAAGTTTGCCTTAAGAAGGCTAGCACAAAGTAGCAACGATCGAAAAGGCAAGGCCTCCTGCCTGGGACCTCCTAACTACTCCTGGTCGTCGTCAGCGGCCTGCACGTAGTAGTAGGCACCTCCAGTGTCGTAGGTGTCGTCGTCGACGGTGGCGTCTGGCTCCTGAATTCCAGCATCTGGTTGCGACAATCCGGTATAGAAAGGGGAAAAGAGGGAGAAAAGCAACCGTGAGTACTCATCCAAAGTACTCGCAAGCAAGGAGCTACACTACATATGCATGGGTATATGTGTAAAGGGCCATATCAGTGGACTGAACTGCAGAATGCCAGAATATGAGGGGGATAGCTAGTCCTGTCGAAGACTACGCTTCTGGACATCTCCATCTTGCAGCATATAGAAGAGAGTAGATTGAAGTCCTCCAAGTAGCATCGCATAGCATAATCCTACCCGGCGATCCCCTCCTCGTCGCCCTGTTAGAGAGCGATCACCGGGTTATATCTGGCACTTGGAAGGGTGTGTTTTATCAAGTATCCAGTTCTAGTTGTCATAAGGTCAAGGTACAACTCCGGGTCGTCCTTTTACCGAGGGACACGGCTATTCGAATAGATAAACTTCCCTGCAGGGGTGCACCACATAACCCAACACGCTCGATCCCATTTGGCCGGGCACACTTTTCTGGGTCATGCCCGGCCTCGTAAGATCAACACGTCGCAGCCCCACCTAGGCTCAACAGAGAGGTCAGCACGCCGGTCTAACCCTATGCGCGCAGGGGTCTGGGCCCATCGCCCTATGCACACCTGCACGTTGCGTACGCGGCCGGAAGCAGACCTAGCCTAGTGGCATTCCAGTCCAATCCGGCGCGCGCCACTCAGTCGCTGACGTCAAAAGAGCTTCGGCTGATACCACGACGTCGGGATACCCATAACTACTCCCACGTAGATGGTTAGTGCGTATAGACCAAATGGCCAGACTCAGATCAAATACCAAGATCTCGTTAAGCGTGTTAAGTATCCGCGAACGCCGACCAGGGCCAGGCCCACCTCTCACCTAGGCGGTCTCAACCTGCCCTGTCGCTCCGCCACAAAGATCCACTTGCGGGTACTCCTACGAGCCGACCCGACTTTAGTCATCACATGTGTCATGTATATAGTATATAAGTACATGCCCGTGTTCACCGCCCAGGTGATCACGGCCCGATAGTATAGCACAGCAGACGGACAAGAATGTAGGGCCACTGATGGAAATCTAGCATCCTAGACTAAGCAGTAGGATAGCAGGTAAGGGGAACAACTGTAGCAACAATGACAAGCTATGCAACAGAATAGGATTCATCGAAAGCAGTAACATGCTTCACTACTCTAATGCAAGTAGTAGAGAGTAGAGTAGGCGATATCTGGTGATCAAGGGGGGGGGCTTGCCTGGTTGCTCTGGCAAGTAGGAGGGGTCGTCAACTCCGTAGTCGAACTGGGCAGCAGCAGTGTCGGTCTCGTAGTCTACCGGAGAGAAGAGGGGGAAGAACAGTAAATACAATGCAAACATAAGCATGACGATGCGTGACATGTCAATGAGCGGTGCTAGGGGTGTCCTAACGCGGCAGTAGGTGGTACCGGTGAAGGGGGGGAACATCCGGGAGGTATTCCCGATGTTTCGCGTTTTCGGACAGACGGACGGAGGGGGAAAGTTGCTAGTTCGATAGGTTAGGGAGGTGTGGTGGATGAACGGACTGCGTATTCGGATTCGTCTCGTCGTTCTGAGCAACTTTCATATAGAAAACATTTTCATCCGAGTTACGGTTTAAAAGATATGAATTTTCAAAGTTTATTTGAATTTCTGGAATTATTTAA
This sequence comes from Triticum aestivum, assembly GCF_018294505.1. Classification (NCBI taxonomy): domain Eukaryota; kingdom Viridiplantae; phylum Streptophyta; class Magnoliopsida; order Poales; family Poaceae; genus Triticum; species Triticum aestivum. Next base: position 445,097,941 of record NC_057808.1, on the reverse strand, counting down.
TTAACAGAAAAAGGGATATGACGTCAGCATGACGTAGGAGTGACGTCAGCGGTCAACAGTCCGGGTTGACTGGTCAAACTGACAAGGGGGACCCACCTGTCATAGACAGTGGGTTAACAGAGGATTAAACTAATTAGTTTTTAGTTAATTAACTACTGGGCCCACCTGTCAGTGAGAGATTATTTAAACTAATTAATTTTATTTATAAAACATTTTCTTTTTCTTTTCTTTTTTTTAATTATTGCGGCGGGGCCCGCATGTCAGTGACTGGGCCTGCCCAGTCAGCAGTTGACTGGGTCAACCCAGTCAACTGGGGCCCGTGGGGGCCACTGGCAGTGACCCAGGGGGTGGCCCTAGATGTGCCACGTCGGCGGCCGGCGCCGGAGCAACGCCGGCGACCAGACGCACGGCGGCGCGGCTCGGGAGGGGTACGGGTTTCGCGTACAGGGGGTCTCCGGAGGCGTGGCTGGGCGCGTTCGACGCGGCTCGACGTCGCGCGTCCAACGGCGGTGGTCGGAGGGGCTGGAACGGCCGGAGTCGACCGCTACGAGCTTGCCGGCGGCGAGGTGCTACGGGTGCTCGACGGAAACGCGGTTACGGCGGGCAAACGAGCAAGCGTATGGGCGGGGGGGCATCTACGTACGGCGGGGAGTGCAACGGGCTTGGCCCCGTGACCATTTGGTCACCGGAGACCCGCCGGCGGCGAGCTCCGCGGCGCGGCGTTCGGGCACGCGTGGGGGAGCAGCTACGGAGCGCGGGCGAGCTAGCGGAGAGGGGGAGGAGGTAGAGGAGCTCACAGTGGAGCCGTAGGGAGTGGCAGCGAGCTCGGGGAGGGCGCGGGGTAGCCGGAGTCGGCGACGATCGACGGCGGACGTGCGGGGAAGACGAGCTCGGGGAGGCCGATGCAGTGGCGCTCGGCTCGTTCCCGATGGCGCAGTCGGC
>NC_057808.1:444740409-444759080 GCF_018294505.1 Triticum aestivum | reverse complement strand
ATGATCGACTCCGGACCAGTGTTGCTGCTCGCGTCCTGCCACACCACGGATGGCTTGAAGAGCCTTTCCACAAAGGTGTTAGGTGAGACTGGGTTGCGTTTAGCGCCCATGCGATCAAGGATGTCCGCGGCCTGATTACTCTCTCGAGCCACGTGATGAAACTCGAGCCCCTCAAACCGAGCTAATATTTTGAGTACGGCGTTGCGGTAAGCCGCCATCTTCGGATCTTTTGCGTTGAATTCTCCGTTTATTTGGGATATTGTGAGGTTTGAATCCCCGCGCACCTCAAGGCATTGTATGCCCATGGAGACGGCCATCCGCAGACCATGCAATAGGGCCTCATCTTTGGCTGCATTGTTAGAGTCTTTATACAATATTTGGAGCACATAACGAACTGTGTCTCCTGTGGGGGATGTCAAGACGACACCAGCCCCAAGTCCGGCTAGCATTTTAGAGCCATCAAAGTGCATCACCCAATTGGAATACGTGCCGTACTCTTTAGGGAGTTCGGCCTCTGTCCATTCGGTGACGAAGTCAGCCAGCACCTGAGATTTAATTGCTCGGCATGGTTTGTACGTTATTTCAAATGGTAAGAGCTCAATAGCCCATTTGACAATCCGGCCGGTGGCGTCCCGGTTGTTTATAATATCGTTGAGTGGTACTTCTGAAGCCACCGTGATCGAGCACTCTAGAAAGTAGTGCCACAGCTTGCGGGATGCCATAAAGACCGCATATGCTATCTTCTGATAATGCGGGTATCGGGATTTGCATGGTGTAAGGACCATCGATATGTAGTATACTGGTTTTTGGGTTGGGAATTTATGCCCTTCCTCTTCTCGTTCGACGACGAGCACCGCACTCACCACCTGGTGAGTTGCCGATATGTAGAGCAACATTGGTTAGCCAATGTTTGGTGCGGCCAGGATGGGCTTGCTTGCTAGCAAAGTTTTTATTTCCTCCAGTCCGGCTATTGCAGCGTCCGTCCACACAAAGCGGCCAGTGCGTCGGAGCAGGCGATACAATGGCAATGCCTTTTCTCCTAGTATGGAGATAAAACAGCTCAAAGCTGCCACGCACCCGACTAGTTTTTGGACCTGCTTGAGGTCAGTTGGTGTTGCCAATTGTGACAGGGCCCGGATTTTGGCTGGGTTTGCTTCAATTCCCCTATTGGAGACAAGAAACCCGAGCAGTATGCCGGCGGGAACGCCAAAAACGCACTTTTCCGGATTGAGCCTTATGTCATATGTTCGGAGGTTGTCGAATGTAAGGCATAAGTCGTCCACCAATGATTCAACATGCTTGGTTTTGATGACTATGTCGTCTACATATGCCTCCACAGTCTAGCTGATTTACTTTTCCAGGCATGTTTGAATCATGCGTTGGTAAGTGGCACCGGCATTCTTGAGCCCAAAAGGCATAGTGATGAAGCAGAAAGGTCCATATGGGATGATGAATGCCGTTGCGGCTTGGTCGGATTCCTTCATCTTAATTTGATGGTATCCGGAGTATGCGTCGAGGAAACACAGTGAATCGTGTCCCGCGGTTGCATCAATAATCTGGTCGGTGCGAGGTAGTGGGAATGGGTCCTTAGGGCAGGCCTTGTTAAGCTCTTTGAAATTGACACACAGGCGCTAGGATTTATCCTTCTTTGGTACCATGACCAGGTTTGCTAGCCAGTCCGGATGTTTGATCTCTCTGATAAACCCAGCTTCGAGTAGCTTGGCTAGCTCCTCCCCCATAGCCTGTCGCTTGTGTTCGGAAAATCGTCGGAGCATTTGCTTGACCGGCTTGTATCCCTTCAGTATATTGAGACTATGTTCGGCCAGCGCGCGTGGGATTCCTGGCATATCCGAGGGGTGCCAGGCGAAGATGTCCCAGTTCTTGTGCAAGAACGCACGTAATGCGGCGTCAACCGTCGGGTCCAGTTGTGCCCCAATAGAAGCTGTCTTCTTAGGATCCGTCGGGTGGACTTGAAATTTGAGTATTTCGTCAGCTGGCTTGAAAGAGGTGGATTTAGGCCTTTTATCAAGAATTATGTCATCCCTATCCACTGTGGAACGCAGAGCGGTGAGTTCCTCGGCCGCTAGGGCTTCGGACAATGCCTCAAGGGCCAGGGATGCGGTTTTATTTTCGGCACAGAGTGCTGTGTCCGGATCACTGGAGATAGTGATAACTCCATTGGGACCGGGCATCTTGAGCTTAATATACCCGTAATGAGGTATAGGTTCAAAGCGTGTGAAAGCATCTCGCCCTAACAGGGCATGATATCTGGTGTTGAAAGGAGCCACCTGGAAGATTATCTCTTTGGACCTATAGTTTTCTGGTGTGCCGAATACCACATCCAGTTTAATTTTCCCCGAGCATCTTGCTTCCCTGCTGGGGGTGATTCCCCTAAAGGATGTATTGCTCTGCTCAATGCGACTCCTGTCCATTTGCATTTATTGAGCGTGTCCTTGTAAATGAGGTTCCGCCCGCTTCCACCGTCCATTAACACTTTAGTGAGCCGAAAGCCGTCCACGATTGGGTTTAGGACCAAAGGGGCTGGTGCCCGGACTGAGCGGGACCTTGGTTCGTTATCGGCATTGAAAGTAATTGCCGTATCGTTCCAAGGGTTTATTGCTACTATTTGGCAGACTTCGGCGAGGTCGCGGAGCGCCCTTTTGCGCCGATTATTTGATGAGAAGGTCTCGAAGACTATGAATAGTTTGAAATCGTCGTCCTCCGAAGAGTACTTCTCTGGGGTATTGTTGGTGAGAATACCCTCGCCGCTCTTGGCCACCTGCCGGAGTATCCAACATGCCTGTAGGCTGTGTATTGGTTCGGTATTCGGTGTCATGTGTATTTGACAGGGCCCATCGAGCCATTCCTCGAAGACAGTTCTATGTCCCGTAAAGGGCTTGGTTTTCTTGTCCACGGGATGATGATCAGGTACCCCGCAAGGGTGCATCCTTTTTACCCGCCCGGGAGATGGCTTAAAGGCCTGCGGTTCCTAGCGGGCTGTCTGATTTTTCCAGGCGCTTTCCAATGCGCAGTACTTCTGTACTATGTGTGCCAAATCTATAAAGTGCAGTACGCGACGGTGATTGAGGGCATTAAGGATTCCCTCGCCCGTATAGTTGTTGCGAAATACTGAAATTGTGTCATCGTCACAACAGTCTTTTATCTTGTTTTTAACAAGGAGGAATCTGTTGGAAATATGCCCTAGAGGCAATAATAAATGGTTATTATTATATTTCTTTGTTCATGGTAATTGTCTATTATTCATGCTATAATTGTATTGTCCGGAAATCGTAATACATGTGTGAATACATAGACCACAACCTGTCCCTAGTAAGCCTCTAGTTGACTAGCTCGTTGATCAACAGATAGTCATGGTTTCCTGACTATGGACATTGGATGTCATTGATAACGGGATCACATCATTAGGAGAATGATGTGATGGACAAGACCCAACTTAAGCATAGCATAAAAGATCGTGTAGTTTCGTTTGCTAGAGCTTTTCCAATGTCAAGTATCTTTTCCTTAGACCATGAGATCGTGCAACTCCCGGATACCGTAGGAGTGCTTTGGGTATGCCAAACGTCACAACGTAACTGGGTGACTATAAAGGTGCATTACGGGTATCTCCGAAAGTGTCTGTTGGGTTGGCACGGATCGAGACTGGGATTTGTCACTCCGTGTGACGGAGAGGTATCTCTGGGCCCACTCGGTAATGCATCATCATAATGAGCTCAATGTGACTAAGGCGTTAGTCACGGGATCATGCATTGCGGTACGAGTAAAGAGACTTGCCGGTAACGAGATTGAACAAGGTATTGGGATACCGACGATCGAATCTCGGGCAAGTAACATACCGATTGACAAAGGGAATTGCATACGGATTGATTGAATCCTCGACACCGTGGTTCATCCGATGATATCATCGTGGAACATGTGGGAGCCAACATGGGTATCCAGATCCTGCTGTTGGTTATTGACCGGAGAGGCGTCTCGGTCATGTCTGCATGTCTCCCGAACCCGTAGGGTCTACACACTTAAGGTCCGGTGACGCTAGGGTTGTAGAGATATATGTATGCGGAAACCCGAAAGTTGGTCGGAGTCCCGGATGAGATCCCGGACGTCACGAGAGGTTTCGGAATGGTCCGGAGGTAAAGATTTATATATGGGAAGTCTTATTTTGGTCGCCGGAAAAGTTTCGCACTTTATCGGTATTGTACCGGGAGTGCCGAAAGGGGTCCGGGGGTCCACCAGCCCCGAGGGGCCACATGGGCTGTAAGGGGTGCGCCTTGGCCTATATGGGCCAAGGGCACCAGCCCCAAGAGGCCCATGCGCAAGAGATAAAAAAAAAGGGAGAGTGCTAAAGGGGGGAAGGCACCTCCGAGGTGCCTTGGGGGGGAAGGACTCCCCCCTGGCCGCACCCTTCCTTGGAGGAAGGGGCAAGGCTGCGCCCCCCCTCTCTCCCTTGGCCCTATATATAGTGGGGGGAAGGGAGGGCAGCAACATCTAAGCCTTGGGCGCCTCCCTCCTCCCCTGCAACACCTCTCTCTCTCTCGCAGAAGCTTGCGAAGCCCTGCCGGAGAGCCGCTACATCCACCACCACGCCGTCGTGCTGTTGGATCTCCATCAACCTCTCCTCCCCCCTTGCTGGATCAAGAAAGAGGAGACGTCGCTACACCGTACGTGTGTTGAACGCGGAGGTGCCGTCCGTTCGGCACTCGGTCATCGGTGATTTGGATCACGGCGAGTACGACTCCGTCATCCACGTTCATTGGAACGCATCCGCTCGCGATCTACAAGGGTATGTAGATCCACTCCTTTCCCCTCATTGCTAGTAGACTCCATAGATGCATCTTGGTGAGCGTAGGAAAATTTTAAATTATGCTACGATTCCCAACAGTGGCATCATGAGCCAGGTCTATGCGTAGTTACTATGCACGAGTAGAACACAAAGTAGTTGTGGGCGTTGAGTTTGCCAATTCTTCTTGCCGCTACTAGTCTTTTCTTGTTTCGGCGGCATTGTAGGATGAAGCGGCCCGGACCGACCTTACACGTACTCTTACGTGAGACAGGTTCCACCGACTGACATGCACTAGATGCATAAGGTGGCTAGCGGGTGTCTGTCTCTCCTACTTTAGTCGGAACAGATTCGATGAAAAGGGTCCTTATGAAGGGTAAATAGAAATTGGCAAATGTTGTTGTGGTCATACGTAGGTAAGAAACGTTCTTGCTAGAAACCTACAAACCACGTAAAAACTTGCAACAACAATTAGAGGACGTCTAACTTGTTTTTGCAGCAAGTGCTATGTGATGTGATATGGCCAGAAGATGTGATGAATGATATATGTGATGTATGAGATTGATCATATTCTTGTAATAGGAATCACGACTTGCATGTCGATGAGTATGACAACCGGCAGGAGCCATAGGAGTTGTCTTTATTATTTTGTATGACCTGCGTGTCATTGAATAACGCCATGTAAATTACTTTACTTTGTTGCTAAACGCGTTAGCCATAGAAGTAGAAGTAATCATTGGCGTGACGACTTCATGAAGACACAATGATGGAGATCATGATGATGGAGATCATGGTGTCATGCCGGTGACAAAGATGATCATGGTGCCCCGAAGATGGAGATCAAAGGAGCATAATGATATTGGCCATATCATGTCACTATTTGATTGCATGTGATGTTTATCATGTTTTTGCATCTTATTTGCTTAGAACGACGGTAGCAAGTAGGATGATCCCTTATAATAATTTCAAGAAAGTGTTCACCCTAACTGTGCACCGTTGCGAAGGTTCGTCGTTTCGAAGCACCACGTGATGATCGGGTGTGATAGATTCTTACGTTCGAATACAACAGGTGTTGACGAGCCTAGCATGTACAGACATGGCCTCGGAACACACGCAATACACTTAGGTTGACTTGACGAGCCTAGCATGTACAGACATGGCCTCAGAACACGGAGGACCGAAAGGTCGAGCATGAGTCGTATAGAAGATACGATCAACATGGAGATGTTCACCGAGCTTGACTAGTCCGTCTCACGTGATGATCGGACACGGCCTAGTTAAACTCGGATCATGTTACACTTAGATAACTAGAGGGATGTCTATCTGAGTGGGAGTTCATAATCAGATGAACTTCATTATCATGAACATAGTCAAATAGGTATTTGCAAATTATGTCATAGCTTGCGCTTTAGTTCTACTGGTTAAGATATGTTCCTAGAGAAAATTTAGTTGAAAGTTGGTAGTAGCAATTATGCGGACTGGGTCCGTAAACCGAGGATTGTCCTCATTGCTGCACAGAAGGCTTATGTCCTTAATGCACCGCTCGGTGTGCTGAACCTCAGCGTCGTCTGTAGATGTTACAAAACATCTGACATACACGTTTTGATGACTACGTGATAGTTCAGTGCGGTTTAGAATTGTGGCACCAAAGACGTTTTTGAAACATCGCAGAACATGTGAGATGTTCCGAAGACTGAAATTGGGATTTCAGACTAGTGCCCACGTCAAGAGGTATGAGACCTCTGACAAGTTTCTTAAGCCTGCAAACTAAGGGAGAAAGGCTCAATCGTTGAGCGTGTGCTCAGATTGCCTGAGTGCCACAATCGCTTGAATCGAGTGGGAGTTAATCTCCCAGATGAGATAGTGATAGTTCTCCATAGTCACTGCCACCAAGCTAGTAGAGCTTTGCGATGAACTATAAGATATCAAGGATAATTATTATGATCCTTGAGCTATTCGCGATGCTTGACACCGCGAGAGTAGAAATCAAGAAGGAGCATCAATTGTTGATGGTTAGTAAAACCACTAGTTTAAGAAGGGCAAGGGCAAAAGGGGTACTTCATGAAACAACAAATCGTTTGCTGCTCTAGTGAAGAATCCCAAGGTTGAACCCAAACCCGAGACTAAGTGCTTCTGTAATAAGAGGAACGGTCACTGAAGCAGTACTACCCTGGATACTTGGTAGATGAGAAGGCAGGCAAGGTCGACAAAAGTATATTGGATGTACGTTATATGAATGTGTACTTTCCTAGTACTCCTAGCAGCACCAGGGTATTAGATACTGGTTCGGTTGCTAAGTGTTAGTAACTCGAAATAAAAGCTGCGGAATAAACGGAGACTAGCTAAAGGTGAGATGACGATGTGCGTTGGAAGTGTTTCCAAGGTTGATGTGATCAAGCATCGCATGCTCCCTCTACTATCGAGATTTGGTGTTTGCGTTGAACATGATTGGATTATGTTTATCGCAAAACGGTTATTCATTTAAGGAGAATAATGGTTACTCTGTTTATTTGAATAATACCTTCAATGGTCTTGCACCTAAAATGAATCTCGATCGTAATGATACACATGTTCATGCCAAAAAGATATAAGATAGTAATGATAGTACCACATACTTGTGGCACTGCCACTTGAGTCATATTGGTGTAGAACGCATGAAGAAGCTCCATGTAGGTGGATCTTTGGACTCACTCATTTTTGAAAAGATTGAGACATGCGAACCATGTCTATTGGTATATATGCATGAAGAAACTCCATACAGATGGATCGTTTGGACTCACTTGATTATGAATCACTTGAGACATGCAGATCATACCACATGGGCAAAATGACTGAAAGTCCTCGTTTCATTGAGATGGAACAAGAGAGCAACTTATTGGAAGTAATACATTTTTGATGTACGCAGTCCAATGAGTGCTGAGGCATGCAGTGGATATCTTATGTTCTTACTTCACAGATGATTTGAGTAGATGCTAAATGTATTTACTTGATGAAACACTAGTCTGAATTATTGAAAGGTTCAAGTAATTTCAGAGTGAAGTTGAAGATCGTCGTGACAAGAGGATAAAATGTCTATGATATGATCATAGAGATGAGTATCTGAGATACGAGTTTGGCACACAATTGAGACATTGTGGAAAGTGTTTCACAATTAATACCGCCTGGAATACCATGGTGTAATGGTGTGTCCGAACATCATAACTGCACCCTATTGGATATGGTGCATACCATGATGTTTCTTATCAAATTACCACTATCGTTTATGGGTTAGGCATTAGAGACAACCGCATTCACTTTAAAAGGGGCACCACGCAATTCTGTTGAGACGACACCGTTTATAGAAACCTAAGTTGTCATTTCTTAAAAGTTTGGGGCTGCAATTTTTATGTGAAAAAGTTTCAGGCTGATAAGCTCGAACCCAAAGCGGATAAATGCATCTTCATAGAATACCCAAAATCAGTTGGGTATACCTCCTATTTCAGATCTGGAAGCAAAAGTAATTGCTTCTAGAAACGAGTCCTTTCTCGAGGAAAAGTTTCTCTCGAAAGAATTGAGTGGGAGGATGGTGGAGACTTGATAAGGTTATTGAACCGTCGCTTCAACTAGTGTGTAGCAGGGCACAGGAAGTTGTTCCTGTGGCACCTACACCAATTGAAGTGGAAGCTTATGATAGTGATCATGAAACTTCGGATCAAGTCACTACCAAACCTCGTAGGACGACGAGGATGCGCACTACTTCAGAGTAATGCGTGATCCTGTCTTGGAAGTCATGTTGCTAGACAACAATGAACCTACGAGCTATGGAGAAGCAATGGTGGGCCCATATTCCGACGAATGGCTCGAGGCCATGAAATCCGAGATAGAATCCATGTATCAGAACAAAGCATGGACTTTGGTGAACTTGCCCGATGATCGGCAAGCCATTGAGATAAATGGATCTTTAAGAAGAAGACGGACATGGACGGTAATGTTACCGTCTATGAAGCTCGACTTGTGGCAAAGAGTATTTTCACAAGTTCAAGGAGTTGACTACGATGAGTTTTTCTCATCCGTAGCGATGCTTAGGTCCGTCGGAATCATGTTAGCATTAGCTACATTTATGAAATCTGGCAGATGGATGTCAAAACAAGTTTCCTTACCAGTTTTTCGTAAGGAAAGGTTGTATGTGATACAATCAGAAAGGTTTTGTCGATCCTAAGGATGCTAAAAGGTATGCTAGCTCCAGCGATCCTTCCATGGATTAGAGCAAGCATCTCGGAGTCAGAATATATGCTTTGATGGGGTGATCAAAGTTTTTGGGTTTATACAAAGTTTTTAGAAACTTGTATTTACAATAAAGTGAGTGGGAGCGCTACAACATTTCTGATAAGTATATGTGAATGACATATTGTTGATCCGAAATGATGTAAAATTTCTGGAAAGCATAAAGGGTTGTTTGAAAGGAGTTTTTCAAAGGAAGACCTGGATAAAGCTGCTTACATATTGGGCATCAATATCCATAGAGATAGATCAAGACGCCTGATGATACTTTCAAAAGACAACACACCTTGACATGATTTTGAAAGAGTTCAAAATAGATCAGTAAAGAAGGAGTTCTTGGTTGTGTTACAAGGTGTGAGTATTGAGTAAGACTCAAGACCTGACCACAGCGGAAGATAGAGAAAGGACGAAGGTCGTCCCCTATGCTTTAGACATAGGCTCTATAGTATGCTATGCTGTGTACCGCACATGTAGTGTGCCTTGAGTTGGTCAAGAGGGTACAATGGTGATCCGGGAAAGGATCTCATGACAGCGGTCGAACTTATCCTTAGTACCTAGTGGATTAAGGAATTTTCTCGATTATGGAGGTGGAAAGGAGTTCGTCGTAAAGGGTTACGTCGATGCGAACTTTGACACTAATCCGGATGACTCTGAGTAGTAAACCGGATTCGTATAGTAGAGCAATTATTTGAAATGGCTCCAAATAGCGCGTGGTAGCATCCACAAGATGACATAGATATTCGTAAAGCACACGGTTCTGAAAGGTTCAGACCCGTTGACTAATAACCTCTCTCACAAGCATAACATGACCAAACCAGAACACATTGAGTGATAATCACATAGTGATGTGAACTAGATCGTTGACTCTAGTAAACTCTTTAGATGTTGCTCACATGGTGATGTGACCAGTGAGTGTTAATCACATGGTGATGTGAACTAGATTATTGACTCTAGTGCAAGTGGGAGACTGTTGGAAATATGCCCTAGAGGCAATAATAAATGGTTATTATTATATTTCTTTGTTCATGGTAATTGTCTATTATTCATGCTATAATTGTATTGTCCGGAAATCGTAATACATGTGTGAATACATAGACCACAACCTGTCCCTAGTAAGCCTCTAGTTGACTAGCTCGTTGATCAACAGATAGTCATGGTTTCCTGACTATGGACATTGGATGTCATTGATAATGGGATCACATCATTAGGAGAATGATGTGATGGACAAGACCCAACTTAAGCATAGCATAAAAGATCGTGTAGTTTCGTTTGCTAGAGCTTTTCCAATGTCAAGTATCTTTTCCTTAGACCATGAGATCGTGCAACTCCCAGATACCGTAGGAGTGCTTTGGGTGTGCCAAACGTCACAACGTAACTGGGTGACTATAAAGGTGCATTACGGGTATCTCTGAAAGTGTCTGTTGGGTTGGCACGGATCGAGACTGGGATTTGTCACTCCGTGTGACGGAGAGTTATCTCTGGGCCCACTCGGTAATGCATCATCATAATGAGCTCAATGTGACTAAGGCGTTAGTCACGGGATCATGCATTGCGGTACGAGTAAAGAGACTTGCCGGTAACGAGATTGAACAAGGTATTGGGATACCGACGATCGAATCTCGGGCAAGTAACATACCGATTGACAAAGGGAATTGCATACGGATTGATTGAATCCTCGACACCGTGGTTCATCCGATGATATCATCGTGGAACATGTGGGAGCCAACATGGGTATCCAGATCCCGCTGTTGGTTATTGACCGGAGAGGCGTCTCGGTCATGTCTGCATGTCTCCCAAACCAGTAGGGTCTACACACTTAAGGTCCGGTGACGCTAGGGTTGTAGAGATATATGTATGTGGAAATCCGAAAGTTGTTCGGAGTCCCGGATGAGATCCCGGACGTCACGAGAGGTTCCGGAATGGTCCGGAGGTAAAGATTTATATATGGGAAGTCTTATTTTGGTCGCCGGAAAAGTTTCGCACTTTATCGGTATTGTACCGGGAGTGCCGAAAGGGGTCCGGGGGTCCACCAAGGGGGTCCACCAGCCCCGGGGGGCCACATGGGCTGTAAGGGGTGCGCCTTGGCCTATATGGGCCAAGGGCACGAGCCCCAAGAGGCCCATGCGCAAGAGATAAGAAAAAAGGGAGAGTCCTAAAGGGGGAAGGCACCTCCGAGGTGCCTTGGGGGGGAAGGACTCCCCCCTGGCCGCACCCTTCCTTGGAGGAAGGGGCAAGGCTGCGCCCCCCCCTCTCCCTTGGCCCTATATATAGTGGGGGGAAGGGAGGGCAGCAACATCTAAGCCTTGGGCGCCTCCCTCCTCCCCTGCAACACCTCTGTCTCTCTCGCAGAAGCTTGCGAAGCCCTGCCGGAGAGCCGCTACATCCACCACCACGCCGTCGTGCTGTTGGATCTCCATCAACCTCTCCTTCCCCCTTGCTGGATTAAGAAAGAGGAGACGTTGCTGCACCGTACGTGTGTTGAACGCGGAGGTGCCGTCCGTTCGGCACTCGGTCATCGGTGATTTGGATCACGGCGAGTACGACTCCGTCATCCACGTTCATTGGAACGCTTCCGCTCGCGATCTACAAGGGTATGTAGATCCACTCCTTTCCCCTCGTTGCTAGTAGACTCCATAGATGCATCTTGGTGAGCGTAGGAAAATTTTAAATTATGCTACGATTCCCAAAAGAATCTGGCCCAAAAGTGATGGACTGTCTCCCAAGGCTGCTGCCGCACATACATTAGGTCGCATATGTCCGGAGGGCCGGAATTTCTTGGAGAATATTGCTTGTGGTGGGTGGGCGGGCTTAAATTCGCACCCTGGCCCACTGTGGAATCCGGAGTTTGAAGAATTTTCAAGGTTACCAGCCCAGGCTCCAGAGTGTCCAGTGAGTTCTCAGGCTTTATGTCCGATTTTGTGTTCGGAGGACAGGAAGTGTCCTCTCAAGGACGGGTATCTGGTTTTCCGGGTTCGGGAATCCGAACGTAGTTTGTTCTCAGCGTAGGAGAAGAGTTATTGTGAGCTTGCTCTTCCACAACCGCTACCTGATGGGTGATTGGCAGAGTTTTAATTTCTCTCTAGTCAGGTTTAAGCCCGATCCGATCATAGTCAGTGAGACCCCCCGGGCGGCGATGCGATCTAGCAACTCATTCAAGGACGATAAATCTGCCGGATCCATCTTGTCAGAGCATGCAGGGCTGATACGGAGAGGGTTTTCGGTGACTTGGGTGTTGCTTTCGGCTTAACGGCTGAACGGGCACCCACGGTGAAGTCGCCAAGCCGCAGGGTTTGCCCTGAAACTAGGGCTCCTCCGGAAGTGATACTGTCTTTGATGACAAGGCGAGCCATCGAACCTCTCGACGACGACACAGTGGAACTCTCAATGAAAGCACCAATGTCGGTGTCAAAACCGGCAGATCTCGGGTAGGGGGTCCCGAACTTTGCGTCTAAGGATCGAGGGTAACAGGAGATAGGGGACACAATGTTTACCCAGGTTCGGGCCCTCTCGATGGAGGTAATACCCTACTTCCTGCTTGATTGACTTTGATGAGTATAGGGGTTACAAGAGTTGATCTACCTTGAGATCATAATGGCTAAACCCTAGATGTCTAGCCTGTATGATTATGATTGCCTCTACGGACTAAACCCTCCGGTTTATATAAACACCGGGAGGGGGCTAGGGTTGTACAAAGTCGGTTTATAGAGAAAGGAATCTTCATATCCGCACGCCAACCTTCACTACAAAAAAAAGACACATCCGTGACATTTTGGGCCGAACAATTTTTTCTGTCATACTTATGACACTTCTATGATGATAATTGTGACAAAACCCGGTATCATCATAGATGTGGTGGGGTCCTACTTCTACGACAAAAAATCATGACAGAAAATTGGCTTTTCGTCCTGGGCGGGCCGGAGACGCAGCTGCATGACATTCTTTGGGCCGTCCATGACGGAAAAAACCGTGATAGAAGCGAGGGCGAGGAAAATATCGGGGTGTTCCCGGTTACGGTGGGTGGTCGGGGCCGAGCGATGCGCGTTTCTCTCGTACACGCACGCGCGTGGGTGCAAGGCGTTGGGCTCTAACTGAACCCGAGCGATTGCACTGCAGGCTACGCGTTACTTAACCCGAGCGATCGATCGATGGTTGTTAACTGAACCCGATCGAGCGATTCCTTCGCTACTGCTGCTAACTGAAGCCGATCGATGCTGCCTCTGGATGAACAGTGAGCGTTGCTGGGGGGGGGGTTTGGATGAACAGTTCCCGGTGGGGGTGGATGAACAGGACCCCGTGGTGTTGCCTTTGGATGAACAGGACCCCGATTGATCGAGCCGGTTGGGGCTGGATGAACAGGACCCCGTGGAGGGCTGCATGAATAGGACCACCCCGTGGAGGGCTGGATGAACAGTAGACGGTGGAGGGCAGGATGAACAGTAGCCGGTGGAGGGCGGGATGAACAGTAGCCCGTGGAGGGGTGGTTGAACAGGAGCCCGTGGAGAGGGCTGGTTGAACAGTAGCCGGTGGAGTAGCGCGCGGTGGAGGCTGGATGAACAGGAGCCCGTGGATGAACAGTCGCAGGTGGAGGCTGGAGGAGGTCGACGGTGGATGAACAGTAGCCCGTGGGAGGCTGGAGGGGGTCGACGGTGGAGATGAACAGTATCCCGTGGAGTCCTGTTTTGCGGCACGCCACACCCCTCCCGATGAACAGGACCCCCGTTTCGATAGTAGCACTCCAACAAAAGTCTGTTTCCTCCATTTTGCAGTACGCCACACCCCTCCCGATCAACAGGACCCCCGTTTCGACCGTATGAGGTCCGTTTCCTCCGTTTTGCGGTACGCCAGACCCCTCCCGATGAACAAGATCCCATTTCGAGCGTGGCCGGTCGAACACAAGGCCGTTTCCTCCGTTCTGCGGTACGCCAGGCCTCGTTTCCATCGGCTGTTCCGTCCAAGCTCTCCCGATGAACACGACGACGCATTCCGTTTAAGACCCAGCCGGCTAGCTCCCCATGAACACGACGACGACGCTGTTTCTCCGTTTCGACCCAGCCATGTACACGAGCCCTGGCCGTACGTATGCGCGAGTAGGCATTCGAGATCCTGCCCATATGTACGTACGTGGCCGTATTTTCTTTCTTCCACACTGGCCGCTGTACGTACGTGTACATGCTACGTGCGCGCCTCTACTACGACACGTGCGCGCCTCTACATCGACCAGTATGTACGTACACGTTCGCGACCAGAATGACAACGCTACGTACGCTTCGACCAGGTGGATCCCGACTGTCAGGCACTTCCTTGCTTGCGAAGATGTAGCTGGTGGGTCCCAGCAGTCAAGGGGGCGAATCATTTTTTTTGCCCGGACGCACTTCCTTGCGTGCGAAGATGTAGCTGGTGGGTCCCAGCAGTCAGGGGGAATCGTTTTTTTCATGAAATACGGTGGCCCGTCCGGTGGGTCCCCGCTGTCAGGTGGAGGAATAATTATTTTGCGCGTAATAAGGAGGCACTTCCTTGCCGCGGCCGTGGACCCAGCTGTCAGCCTCTCCACGTACAGTCCACGTCCGATGGAAGCCGTTCCTTGACCATGTTGACCACGCCGCGCCGAGAGTAGCAGGGCGGTGGACGACGGCTTGGCCTAAGAAGGGGACGGCGCGGAGCCGGGGAAGACGCGGCAGTGGAAGCCCGCGCGGAGAGGAGTATGAGGGTTCACTGGTTCGGCTGTGTTGTGAGGCTGCCGTCGCCGCAGGGCATGGCCAGCGGTGGGAATAGTAGGGGGCGGTGAGGCCTCCGCGGCAGCGCAGTAGGCCACGGGAGGCAGGAGCATGCGGCACGACCGGCGCTGCTTTGGGCGGGTGGAGCAACAAGACCAGAGGTTGAAGAAGCACTACGGCCGTTGGATGGACATCGTACAGTCACTGGAGCTAGAATCGTTCATATTTACTAAGTTGACAAAGCACTCCGTCCCCGTCAACTTAGTAGGCCCACAAGTCAGCCTCCCACCAAGGTGGGTCCCAACCAGCAGGGGGAGTATTCATTTTTTTGTGCGTAATAAGGAGGCACTTCCGGTGGGTCCGAGCTGACAGCGGGGGGGAGGGGGGACGTTTTTTTGTGCAATAGGGTGGCCCGTCCGGTGGGTCCCAGCAGTCAGGGGGAAACTTTTTTTCACGAAATACGGTGGCCCGTCCGGTGGAGGAATCATTATTTTCCGCGTAATAAGGAGGCACTTCCTTGCTGCCGTTGTGGACCCAGCTGTCAGCCTCTCCACGTGCAGTCCACGTCTGATGGAAGCCGTTCCTTGACCACCTTGATCACGCCGCGCCAAGAGCACCAGCGGTGGACGACGGCGAGGCCTAGGAAGGGGACGACGCGGAGCCGGGGAAGACGCGGCAGTGGAAGCCCGCGCGGAGAGGAGTACGAGGGTTCACTGCTTCGGCTGCGGTGTGAGGCTGCCGTCGCCGCAGGGCCTGGCCAACGGTGGGAATAGTAGGGGGCGGTGAGGCCTCTGCGGCAGCACATCCGGCCACGAGAGGTAGGAGCATGCGGCACGACCGGCGCTACTTTCGGCGGCTGGAGCAAGAAGACCAGAGGCTGAAGAAGCACTACGGCCGTTGGATGGACATCGTACAGTCACTGCAGCTAGAATCATTTATATTGACTAAGTTGACAAAGCCCTTGGTACGCGTCAACTTAGTAGGCCCACAGGTCAGCTTCTGAAATGGTGCGCCCCAGATGTCAGGGGGAGGAATCATTTTTTGGGCGGGTGAAGTTAGAATATCCGAGATTGAAGAAGAAGCACGACATCCGTTGGATGGACATCCAACAGCCACTGCTGCTAGAACCGTGTGTTGACTATAAGTTGACAAAGCCTTGCATACGCGTCAACTCTTTTTTTAGGGGACGCGTCAACTTACTAAGGCCACAAGTGTGGGGCAGAGCACTTATAGCCCATTTGTGAGTTGTAAGAATGTGCAGCCAATTTTTGAATTCTAATGGAATTTACTACATCCCATTTACAGTTTGTTAAAAGTACAGCCCATTTCAACCAACTGTTCAAAACAGAATTCAATAAAATTTCCCACATTTTGATGGGATCCGAAATATTTTTATCCCGAAATTTCTAGTCAGATTAAATACAATTTCAATATAAATTTATATTACGTAAAAATCCAATGAAACATTGCGCACGCAACAATTAATGAAATTAAAATTTTCAATATCCAAAAATAATATTTTATAAAGTAATTACTTGTTTGGTGCATTTTTTATTGTTACTGCCCAGTTTTTATAATTACATCCCATTTATTATTCTTAAAGCCCATTTTCTTGTTAAGCCTAATGCATCCCGCGTAGGAAAGATTTGCAGCCCAGCGGGGCGGAGAATAACAACTTGACCTTGCCTAGGTATTTCTAAAAAAAAGTATAGCTGGGCTAGCCATTTTCAGCTTGAAATTTTTTAATATCTGGCCTGGGCTAGACGGGCCACAGCCCGCCCAGTTAATAGCTGCAGCGATGTTTTCGTTGTTATTCAGAGGAGAAAAATTAATATCTGGGCTAAACATCGCTCAAGAAAAACTCTACAGTGCTCACACCTCAAAAACACAAATACTGCTCGAGCTGCTTGGTCCCAGCTGTCGGCCGCTTCTTGTGCAATTCTCTCGTTTATTGACTACATAGGTTCACATTGGTGTGGGACTGTGATGTCAGGAAACCATTAGGAAGCAAAAAAATTATAGTTTTATATACTAATAAGGAGGCACTTGCTGTCATCCTCTCCAAGTAAAGTCATCTCCTCATCCTCATGTCTGTTGACCATGTTGACAACGCGAGACGGCGGTGCCACGGCGAGAGCAACAACTCAAAGGATGACGGAGAGGGCCCCGTGGGCCCTACGGATGGTCTGATACAGCGCCCGCTGCTCATTCGGGAAGCCAGGATCATAGGGCCACATGTCCACGACGGCATTGTCGTTCGCTTGTTCACCGGTGCTCGTTGAGGAGACGGAGGTCGCAGCACAGGTCCTGTTGTGCTGGTAGCTCTTCCGCCATTAGGGCGTCGAAGTGCGGCCGCACCTGCTCTATGGTGAACACGGCATGAACCTGTAGCGACCAGACCTCAAACAGTCTGATATCTGTGCATCAGTGTCATCCTTGGATCGGTAATGCTGACACGCACAGTACTTGAGGATTTATAACAGAGTAGCAATCACACACTTATTACATCGAATGTCTCAAGAGAGAACTTATTACAATAAATATGGCTTAAGGCCATGTAATACGATAACAACGGAAGGCTTGGAAGATAAAGTGAGTCCATCAACTCCAACGGCATCACTGAGTGAAAGACGACGACCTATGGCTCCTTACTCGTCATTTGAAAAGTCTGCAACATGATACGTTGCAGCCCGAAACGAGTCAGCACATGGAATATGCTGGCAAGGCAACACAAAAAGGGTAATGAACAGAATTAAGTTATCACTGCATGCATATATGGCTGGTGGAGGCCGTATGGTTAATTTGTTTTGCGGAAAGCCAATTTTTCCCTAAAACAACGGAATAAATTTTATTTAACTATCATGGTGGTTGTTAAACATTGAGAAGATTCACCCAACTCAATCCCAATTAAGCATCAACATTAAACCCAATCAAATTATATTAAGAGTGATGAGATCCACATGATAATCCAAGAACTAGATACTCAAGATGTCCATAACCGGGGAGACAGCTAACCATGATTAGATTGTACACTCAAACCCAAACCACGTCTACGAGCATAGCAACGTAGAAGTAACTCCCATAGGTTTGATAATAAACAGGTGAATAAGTACTACCTCATCTACTTCCCAAACCCACAATTTAATCAGATCCTAACCATGCAATTGTTTGAGGATTGATCTAATGCAATAAAACTGGGTAGTAAAGAGGTATGATCAAAGTGTTACTTGCCTTGCTGATGATCCGTGAAACCTAGAGACTCGTAGTAGCACACTTCGCACTCCGGGTACTCTATCGCAAACAAACAAGCATACAATAAGCAATCAAGCAATGATGCACGTGTAACAATCAAAGAAGAAAATCTAACCAGAAATTTCAACTTAAGAACTCCGGTTTACAAAAAGAATCAAATCAAACGAAGCAACAAAGCTCAAACTGCGAGAGAGTCAAGCTTCGATACTAATCTAGACTAAAGTCAAATTTTACAGTGGCAAAAACTTGTTTAAGTTGATTAGACAAAAAGAGGGCTTCAAGACGAAACTTGCGCTTGAATCGTCTGATTCCGATAAACGAGCGAAAAGATAAACTAAAACGAAAATCGGATCAGAAATCGTGATAAAAAATAATCGCGAAAAATCCAAGAAAAAGAAAAACTAACGAACAGGCTAACGAAGAAACGTTCGCTGTCTGCGGCTAAATGGTGAAAATCGTTTGTTAAAACAAACGAACGAACGGGCGTTCGCTAAATAAATAAACCGGAAAAAAACGATCTAAAAATAAAAAAAGGGATCTAGGGATTCAAAAAAACCGATCGGTTTTCTCACGAAAACCGAGGGCGGAGGCTACCTCCGGCGAGGTCCGATGAAACGGCGGCGGCGGCGGGCGGCTCCGGCGGCGGGGTC
>NC_057808.1:444719441-444740050 GCF_018294505.1 Triticum aestivum | reverse complement strand
GGGTCGGGCAGCGGCGAGGCGGCGTCCGGCGACGGCGGCTCTGGCGGCCGAGGCGGCGATGGTTTCGAGGCAGGGCTAGGGTTTCGGGTGGCAGGGCTGGTGGCTCGGGCCTCCCCGGTTTTAAAGGGCCGGCCGGGCTAGTGTCCAGGTCGGACACGGCCCGGTTAGGTCGGTGACTTTTTTTTTAAATAATTCCGCGTAGAAAAACGAAGAAAAGAAATACTAAACAGACTCCAAAAATCCTGAAATAAATTTTCCCCATCCTTTAAAAATCTACCTGACAAGGTGAACATTTATTTGGGCCTCTAAAGCAATTTTGAAAAACGCATATTTTTCCTAATTCAAATAAAATAACGATAAAACTCCGAATAAAAATCTTATTTGATTTTAATATTCAATCTCCAATATTTTTTATTTTGAGGAAGTCATTTTATCCTCTCTCTTTTATTTTCATAAAAGAAATATTTGGAGAGAAAATAATTAAAATCAAACGATCCTATTTTCGAAAATTCGAGAAAACTCAAATATGAAAATAACGAAATTCCCAACTCTCTCCGCGGGTCCTTGAGTTGCGTAGAATTTCTAGGATCAAGCCAAAATGCAATAAAATATGATATGCAATGATGACCTAATGTATAACATTCCAAATTGAAAATTTGGGATGTTACAAACCTACCCCCCTTAAGATGAATCTCGCCCTCGAGATTCGGGTTGGCTAGAAAATAGGTGAGGGTAATCCTTCCGTAGGTCTTCCTCTCGTTCCCAGGTGGCTTCATCTTCGGTATGGTGGCTCCACTAAACTTTGCAGAACTTGGTAACCTTGCTGCGTGTAACTCGGCTGGCAAACTCGAGAATCTTGACTGGCTTCTCCTCGTAGGTCAAATCGCTATCCAACTGAATCGCTTCCAGCGGCACTGTATCTCTCAGAGGGATATCAGCCATCTCTGCGTGACACTTCTTGAACTGAGAAACGTGGAACACATCGTGAACTCCTGACAATCCTTCGGGTAATTCCAACTTGTAAGCAACTTCTCCCATACGTTCCAAAACTTTGTATGGTCCCACAAAACGTGGTGCTAACTTTCCCTTAACTCCAAAGTGCTTCACTCCTCGAAGTGGAGATACACAAAGATACACTCCGTCTCCGACTTTGTAAACTGTCTCCTTGCATTTAGAATCCGCAGAACTCTTCTGCCTGGACTAGGCTACCTTGAGTCTATCGCGAATCAGCTTAACCTTCTCTTCAGACTCTTTTAATCAAATCTGGTCCAAAGAACTGTCGGTCTCCAACTTCATCCCACAACAACGGTGTCCTGCACCTCCTTCCGTACGATGCTTCGAAAGGGGCCATCTTCAAACTGGCTTGATAGCTGTTGTTGTAAAAGAACTCTGCATAAGGCAAATTATCGTCCCAACTAGATCCATAGTCTAGTGCACAAGCTCTCAACATGTCCTCCAGAATCTGATTGACTCTCTCAGTCTGTCCAGCTGTCTGCGGGTGAAAAGCTGTACTGAACTCTAGCCTGGTTCCCAAAGTTTCATGCAACTGATTCCAAAACTTTGAGGTAAACTGGGTTCCTCTATCTGATACAATGGTCCTCGGAACTCCATGCAAACATAGGATCCTGGTCATGTATATCTTTGCCAACTTAGCACTGGTGTAAGTGGTCTTCACTGGGATGAAATGAGCTACTTTCGTCAAACGATCGACTACAACCCATATCGAGGCATAGCCTGAACGAGTCCTGGGTAATCCCGTGATAAAATCCATGCCTAGCTTGTCCCACTTCCATTCGGGTATCGGCAATGGCTATAACAATCCAGCTGGCTTCTGATGTTCTGCCTTCACTCTCTGACATACATCACAAACTGCTACATACTCCGCAATATCCTTCTTCATTCCGATCCACCAGAAACTACCCTTCAAATCCAGATACATTTTGGTATTTCCTGGGTGAATCGAATATGGCGAATCATGGGCCTCCTGCAAAATCAGCTTCCTGATCTCCGGATCATTTGGCACATATACGCGGTCCTCAAACCATAAGTTATCGTGCTCATCCTGACGAAATTCTTTAACCTTTCCTTTGCTCATCCTTTCCTTAATCTCGGCTATCTCCTTGTCCGTCTTCTGAGCTTCTCTGATCTTATCCATCAGAGTAGACTGAATCTCCAATGCTGCTACATAGCCTCTCGGAACTATTTCCAAACATAGCCCGCGAAGATCCTCTGCTAACTCCTTGGGTAACTCTCCTTTCATGAGTGTATTGACATGACTCTTGTGGCTCAACGCATCGCTACTATGTTAGCCTTTCCGGGATGATAATGTAACTTCATATCATAATCCTTAATGAGTTCCAACCATCTCCTCTGCCTGAGATTCAACTCCTTCTGCGTGAAGATATACTTCAAACTCTTGTGATCCGTGTATACCTCACAATGGTTTCCGATGAGAAAATGTCTCCAAGTCTTCAACGCATGCACTACGGCCGCTAACTCCAAATCATGCGTATCATAATTTAACTCATGGGGTTTAAGCTGTCGGGAGGCATATGAAACAACTCTTCCCTCCTGCATAAGTACGGCTCCAAGTCCTCGACGAGAAGTGTCACAATACACTTCATAATCCTTGCGTTGATCTGGCAGAATCAACACTGGTGATGTAACCAAGCGTTTCTTCAACTCCTGAAAATTGGCCTCACATTCCTCAGTCCATTTGAAC
Source organism: Triticum aestivum (assembly GCF_018294505.1). Classification (NCBI taxonomy): domain Eukaryota; kingdom Viridiplantae; phylum Streptophyta; class Magnoliopsida; order Poales; family Poaceae; genus Triticum; species Triticum aestivum. The sequence continues at coordinate 444,737,328 of NC_057808.1, read as the reverse complement.
TTGGTGTCCTTCTTGAACAACTTCGTCATAGGCTTTGCAATCTTCGAGAAATTCTCAATGAACCTCCGGTAGTATCATGCGAGTCCAAGAAAACACCGGATCTCTCCAACTGACGTGGGTGCCTCCCAATTTGTCACAGTGACAACTTTGGTGGGGTCTACCGCTATTCCTTCTCCGGATATAAATGTCCAAGGAATCCAACTTCCTTCAACCAAAACTCACACTTGCTGAACTTGGCGTATAGCTGATGTTCTCTGAGCTTCCCAAGTACTAAAGGCAAATGCTCTTTATGCCAGAATATCATCAATGAACACCACAACAAACTTATCAAAAAAACTCCATAAACACCGTGTTCATCATGTTCATAAAATAGGCAGGTGCGTTAGTCAGGCCAAATGACATAACGGTATACTCATATAAGCCGTACCTCGTGGTAAAAGCTATCTTAGGTATATCCTGCTCTCGAATCTTCAGCTGGTGGTACCCTGATCGCAGATCGATCTTGGAAAACACCTTAGCTCCTTGCAGCTGGTCAAACAAATCATTGATAATTGACAGTGGGTACTTGTTCTTGATCGTCACCTCATTCAATCCTCGATAATCAACAACCATCCTTAACGATCCATCCTTCTTCTCCACTAGAAGCACTGGTGATCCCCAAGGTGACGAACTTGGGCGTATATAACCTTTATCCAGTAACTCCTTAATATGCTTCTTAATTTCCTCCAAATCCTTTGCGGGCATTCTGTACGGTCTTTTAGATATTGGCCATGTGCCTGGCAAAAGCTCAATCAAAAACCCAATGTCTCTATCCGGTGGCATGCCTGGCAACTCTTCTGGAAATACATCCGGGAAATCCTTCACCACTGGTACTTCCTCCTGTACAACTCCTGATAAGGATTTACTTGCGTCCTATTCGGCACATGCCGGGATACATACTTGATCCTTCTTCCTTCTGGGGTGGTGAGCAAAATCGTCTTATTGGCGCAGTCGATGTTTCCTCCATACATCGATAGCCAATCCATACCCAGAATCACATCCAAACCTTGTGACTTCAAAATTATCAGATCTGAGGGGAAAACATGCCTTCCTATGGTCAATGGCATCTGAAAACATCCTTGGCTTGCCATATACTCTGCTCCTGGCGAGCTCAATAACATAGGTGTACTAAGAACTTTGGTGGGCAGTTTATACTTATCCACAAATCCCCTTGTTATGTATGAATGCGATGCACCAGTATCAAAAAGAACCACTGCAGTAAATGACTTAACCAAAACTTACCTATTACTGATCTGGCTGGGCTTCAACCTCCTCCACGTTAACGTGGTTCACTTGTCCCCTGGTGAAAGGGTTGGGCTTCTTCCCAGAGCTTCCATTGCCGTTTCCATTCTTAGCTTCAAGACATTCATATTGCTCAATGTCTAGTCTTTTGGCACTTGTAGCAAGTAACGTGGCTTAGATCTTTCTTGGCGGGCGTTGCCGGGTTGGAACGGTTCTGTCTGTTGCTTCCTCCATTACCATTCCCGTTCTTGGAGCCACTATGGTTGTGCGAACTTCCTCCAGTGTGATTGTGACCTCCATGGTTATGCTGAAGGGGTCCTCCCGAGTTCGGGGTAAAACGGGGTCTCTGCTGAGCTCCAGAATATTCCTCTTGCGGTTGTCAATCTGCTGCTGCTACCCTTCAATCATGAGAGCTCTGTCTACCAACTCCTGGTAGTTATTGAAATTTGCCACCATCAACTGCATGCTCAGCTCATCATTCAGTCCTTCCAGAAACTTCTCCTGCTTAGCTGCATCCGTAGCGACGTCATCTGGGGCATAACGTGCTAGCTTACTAAAGTCATCCACATACTGGCCAACGGTGCGCCCTCCTTGGCGTAAGTTGCGAAACTCACACTTCTTCATGGGCGTAGCTCCTGTTGATACATGGGCAGTGCGAAAAGCCTGCTGAAACTGGTCCCATGTAACAGTGTCGATGGGGTAAGTGCTGTGAAATTCTCCCACCATGATGTTGCGGGTCCATCAAGCTGATGTGCGGCAAAACACACTCTCTCCGCAGCTGTGCATCCTGCAATGGTCAACTCCCTTCCAATCTTGCGGAGCCAATCATCTGCAACTATCGGCTCGGTGCTACTGGAGAACACTGGCGGATTCAGTCTTAGAAAACGGGCTAAGTGATCAACAGGTGGTGGTGGTGGTGGTGGGTTGTTGTTGTTCCCCTGATTCTGATTCTGGACTAGTATCTGCATCAATGCATTCTGCTGTTGGATAAACTGAGTGAGCTCCGGTGGGAAAGCAAATCCATTGTCGCGTCTCAGGGGCATCTGCTGGGTTTAGAAAAGATGAGAAAACAGAGTAGAATGAGGTCTAGGGGAAAACACTACCCATATGCACATGAGACAAACACAAACATATCACTCAATCAATCAAGCAAGGGCATACAATCGGTTTAGAACTATCGTTACAAAAGTGCTCGGACTATACTATATACATGGTGGAATACTACTACTGATATGGTGGTCGACTAGAAAAATTGATCGGTCGAAGACTCCATGATATCCGCTCCAGCTTCATCAACATAGTCATCATCGCTATCGTTGGGGTCCGAGTCGGTGTCGTCGATGATGATGTAGTTCTCCGGGCAAGTGGAACTATCATCTTCTCCTCCTAGCGCGGGGTTTCCCATGAATACTCCCAGCTTCCTTGTCAGGTCGTCATTCTTCTCCACTAGTACGATGATTTCCTCCTCATAATCTTCGCGAGTAGCCTTGAGTTCTTCCTCCAGCTCCATGATCCTTGTCATCGCCTTCTTCAAATCTGTCATGCCTGCGCACATCTAGTTCTCCTGGCGTCGAATGTGCTGGTTTAACTCCTGGATGAAAGCTGCAATCGATCTATCCTTCCTGGTGCTGATCATCTCCCATTGCTCATCTCGGCGCCCACAAATCTGGTAGATAGTATCCTTGATATCCTTGTGGTAAACTTCTCCAATGCGTCCCATGGTGATGTGGGCTGCCATACTCTTTCCTAGACTCCAGGTTGGTCAAAGGAAAACTCTATGGGCTCAGTGACTGGCGTGAATGTCCTTCCTGGAACTTGAACTTGAATCATCCAGTGCTCCTTTTCTAGTAATGTGGCGTTGTAAGTCCCGGTGAAACTTGGTATTCCAATGTTTAGGTACCTAGTGACTTCCTTCAAGTGGCATCCAAAAGGTGTGTCTTCATCCGGTTGTGCAAACTTGTTCCCTGCGTACGCCGTCCTAAAGAGTAGAAAAAAGGAGAGGAGTCAGAAATGAGAAGAGAGTAGTGATCTAGGGCTTTAGCTTAGTGGTCGTGTCCTACAGTCAGCCTGTGCTCTGATACCATCTTATAGCGACTAGACCTCAAACAGTCTGATCTCTGTGCATCAGTGTCATCCCTGGATCGGTAATGCTGACACGCAGAGTACTTGAGGATTTATAACAAAGTAGCAATCACACACTTATTACATCGAATGTCTCAAAAGAGAACTTATTACAATAAAATATGGCTTAAGGCCATCTAATACGATAACAGCGGAAGGCTTGAAAGATAAAGTGAGTCCATCAACTCCAACGACATCACTGAGTGAAAGATAACGATCTATGGCTCCTTACTCGCCGTCTGAAAAGTCTGCAACATGATACGTTGCAGCCCGAAACGGGTCAGCACATGGAATATGCTGGCAAGGCAACACAAAAAGGGTAATGAATAGAATAAAGCTATCACTACATGCATATATGGCTGGTGGAGGCTGTATGGTTAATTTGTTTTGCGGAAAGCCAATTTTTCCCTACAACAACGGAATAAATTTTATTTAACTATCATGGTGGTTGTTAAACATTGAGAAGATTCACCCAACTCAATCCCACTTAAGCATCAACATTAAACCCAATCAAATTATATTAAGAGTGATGAGATCCACATGATAATCCAAGAACTAGATACTCAAGATGTCCATAACCGGGGACACGGCTAACCATGATTAGTTTGTACACTCTGCAGAGGTTTGCGCACTTTTCCCCACAAGACTCCATCTCCTCCGTTGGATTTCTCGCACTACATAATGTTTGAGAAATGGATGACCGAGACACAGTCTTTCCGAAGAGCTCCCCTTCACCGATAGATAGGCCTGTACACCTAGAATCCCCTACATCTGCTAGCCCATCGTGGAAAGGTTTCCCACAACTTACTCAACTATGCCAGAGCCCATAATGGCATGTGGCTGCACACGGAAGTTTCTAGCATGAATAATCTTATGATCCCTTTGAGCCTGGGTGGCAGTCCATAGGAGAATCACACGGTACCCCGGAATGTCCAAAAATACAGGCAACACTGGGTTCCCCAGGTGCCTCAATCCACCCAGATGTGCGTTAAAGTTGCCACCTTAAGTTAACCATTAATTAACAATACTCACATATGTCATGAATACACTCAAACCCAAACCACGTCTACGAGCATAGCATAGCAACATAAGCAACGTAGAAGTAACTCCCATAGGTTTGATAATAAACAGGTGAATAGGTACTACCTCATCTACTTCCCAAACCCACAATTTAATCAGATCCTAACCATGCAATTGTTTGAGGATTGATCTAATGCAATAAAACTAGGTAGTAAAGAGGTATGATCAAAGTGTTACTTGCCTTGCTGATGATCCATGAAACCTAGAGACTCGTAGTAGCACGCTTCGCACTCCGGGTACTCTATCGCAGACAAACAAGCATACAATAAGCAATCAAGCACAGATGCACGTGTAACACTCAAATAAGAAAATCTAACCAGAAAGTTCAACTTAAGAACTCCGGTTTACAAAAAGAATCAAATCAAACGAAGCAACAAAGCTCAAACTGCGAGAGAAACAAGCTTCGATTACTAATCTGGACTAAAGTCAAATTTTACAGTGGCAAAAACTTGTTTAAGTTGATTAAACAGAAAGAGGGCTTCGATACGAAACTCTAGGCGCTTGAATCGCCTGATTCCGATAAACGAGCGAAAAGATAAACTAAAACGAAAATCGGATCAGAAATCGCGATCGAAAATAATAGCGAAAAATCCGAGAAAAAGAAAAACTGACGAACAGGCTAACGAACGAACGTTCGCTGTCTGCGGCTAAACGGTGAAAATCGTTCGTTAAAACAAATGAACGAATGGGCGTTCGCTAAATAAATAAACCAGAAAAAACCGATCTAAAAATAAAAAAAACAGGATCTAGGGTTTTGAAAAAAAAACCGATCGGTTTTCTCGCGAAAACCGAGGGCGGCGGCGGCTACTACCTCCGGCTAGGTCCGGCGAAACGGCGGCGGCGGGGTCGGCCGGCGACGGCGAGGCGGCGTCCGACGACGGCGGCGAGCGGGACCAGCGGCAGCGAGCGGCGCTGGCGGCGGCGGCGCAGGTTTCGAGGCGGGGCTAGGGTTTCGGGTGGCGGGGCTGGCGGCTCGGGCCTCCGCGGCTTTAAAGGGCCGGCCGGGCTAGTGTCCAGGTCGGACACGGCCCGGTTAGGTCGGTGACTTTTTTTAAAATAATTCCGCGTAGAAAAACGAAGAAAAGAAATACTAAACGGACTCCAAAAATCCTGAAATAAATTTTCCCCGTCCTCTAAAAATCTACTAGACAAGGTGAACATTTATTTGGGCCTCTAATGCAATTTTGGAAAACAAATATTTTTCCTAATTCAAATAAAATTGCGATAAAACTCTGAATAAAAATCTTATTTGATTTTAATATTGAATCTTCAATGCGTCTTTATTTTGAGGAAGTCATTTTATCCTCACTATTTTATTTTCATAAAAGAAATATTCGGAGAGAAAATAATTAGAATCAAACGATCCTCTTTTAAAAAATTCGAGAAAACTCAAATATGAAAATAACAAAATTCCCAACTCTCTCGGTGGGTCCTTGAGTTGCGTAGAATTTCTAGGATCAAGCCAAAATGCAATAAAATATGATATGCAATGATGACCTAATGTATAACATTCCAAATTGAAAATTTGGGATGTTACAGAACCGGTTTGGACAGTGGCGCCGGCTCCTGGTCGGAAGCTACGTCCATCGTCTGATTGTCGTCGCTCAGCTCGGCGAGGTAGCTGGCGAGCCAGCATGTCCGGCTGCTTGACCGACCCGATGCCAAGCACGAGTCTGACTTCCCTGGCCCACCCAGACCGCCTCCCTCGCCCGCCCGTGCTTTCCGCCCGAAACGGTCAGCGCCGCCCGCCCCGCTTCCCGGTGCATGCGATTGCTCCGCCTTCAAACGACACAAGTGCCGTCCGTCCTTCTGCCGCCCACATTAATGATACGCGGTTGCCGAGGTGGCTACTCCGGCGCCACACGTCCGTCCCTCCGCCGCCCACCATTGCTATATAAACTACTGCGCCAGCCATAGCCGCGGTCATCCGCATCCGTTCATATTCTCCTGTCCACACCACTACTGCCCACCATGGTTTCCTCGTGCTCCAGCGCTCTTTGGGACGGGCGGACGACGGACCACAAGGAGATGGCAGCCATTGCTGCCGACTGGTTGGCCGGCAGGCAGCCGGAGGACGACGACGTCCCAATGGAGAACATGGTAGTCGACGATCCGGCGCCAACCCCCTCCTCCGCGCCATCCTCGCCGGTGCATTGCACGATGACCATCGGCGAGGCCCGTGCCCAATATATGGACACGGTGAGGCAGAAGCGTGAGGAGCAGTTCCGGGAGGCGCAGGCCGACGCCGCCTACAATCACCATCTCGTCCAGGAGCACCTGCACGCGGAGGAGCAGATCGCCCCGGAGCGGGCGGAGCAGGAGGCGCTGCTCGACTCGTCCCGCTCCGCCCGCGAGGGCCGCCTCGAGCGCTGGCGGTACCGCATGCGGGTGGCGGAGGCTGCGGCCGCTTACAAAGAGGGCGATGAAGCGGCCGAGGTGCTGTTTGGCGAGACCGAGGACGAGGCAGAGGACAATGCCGGTCCGACGAGTCCCCGCTCCGCTGGCGTTGACGAGGCCCTGCTCCGCCGAGGCCCCGCGGCGCCAACAACGAGGCAGAGGACACCGCCGGCTCCGCCGAGGCGCCACCCTGCCGGCAACGAGGGGGAGGATTTTCCCCCGCTCCGCTGAGGCGCCGCCCGCCGGCAACGAGAAAGAGGACATCGCCCGCTCCGCCGAGGCCCCGCCCCGCTGCCAACGAGGCCGCGCCACATAGAAAACGAGGAAGAGTAGAACACGGTAGGTCGCCACCGCTCGGGTCCAAGTAAGGCCATCCCTGCTACCCTCCGGTTGCTGGCACTGAGTTGTACATCATGGAGCACTTCTATGATTACAGGATGATTGAAGAGCGCTCCGTGGTTGAGCAAGCTCATGAGATACAATCATTTGCTAGAGAACTTGAGCACTTCAGTTGTATGCTACCGGACAATGTGCGAACTAAAAAGGAACAGAAGGAGTACAAAGAGTTTGAATAGCTTTTTAGCGTTCCTGTACATTGCAATCACAGCGATTCACATGTCATAGAGAACATTCAAAACAATCGATGATTATGCATCTCAGCGATTCACATGTCAGAGCCAATATTTACTTCACAACTAAAGAATAAAGAAAAAAATGCATCGACGCTGCTCACAGCAAAGGGTGTCCATTTGAAAATATCAAACGCATGTGTTCTTGCTAAAATCAATGAGCAAAATTTGACAAGGTTTTCCCATTCCAAAATATCAAATGCCTACGATTGTGGAATGGGCAGGGTTTGCCTTCAGTTCGGACATTGACATGGCACCTCGTGCTAAATAAACCAGCTGTTCTTTTTGTGCAGTTCCACCAAAATCAACCAAATTCGCGCATATCTTGTATGATTTCGCCCTTATATGTTGCAACGCCTTGAACTTATCGGCACCTCCTTTCTTGTGGTGGAAATGAATGATTCCATGTATTCATGAATATTTTGTGCAGTTTCCATTGAAATCAAGCTGAGCACCCCTGTTTGCACAAATACAAAAAAGTGATTAGTATAAAGCAAACTGTACTATGAATTGACAGTTTAAACAGGCACCTACCGTGTCCATGTAGAGCACACTTTTACAAAAATGGAACTCACCGGAAAGAATCCTAGAACAACATTGTACTCGCGCATCACAGCAAGAAAATGGAGATTTGTCAGTCCTTCTGAGCTGAAGTTAGTTTGGTCTTGTGGGGGGTAATGTAACCATCCTTCAACTGCTCCTTCTGATGAAAAGATAGACACGGCTTCTTCATCCTGGCATAATCGGAACTAGTCACTTCACGTACTCCATATTCTTCTTCAGAGGAGGATGATCCTGTTGTGCAAAGACAAGAGGATAACTAAATGCTAGCATCCCTGTTTGCTCGAAAAAAAGGAAAGGAAATATTTAAAACAACACAGATGAAGCACTTATCAAGGACAATACCACTTTTTGATGACAGCATCTAAACAGTAGCACAACACCAATAGAGATGACAAAGCTCAATCATATGGATGAAATTAGTGGGCGAGTACCAACCTTTGTCAGGAGGCTTATTGTGTAGAGCATACAGATGAAGCACTTGTCCGGAACCATCTGTTGCTATCTACTGTGGTGGCCATGCTTACTATATACTCCTCGGTTAGATTAATGTTTCCAACATCTTCTTGTGCAGTTCCACTAAAATATATGGTATCTTCAAAGAAGATCCCTGTTTGCACAAGTAGAGATAATTACGTATTACATTAAGAGTGGCTTCAAATCAGTGGCAAAACAATTGCTCGTTCCAGCCATAGCAATAAATTAAGATGCAAAAATATATAATTACTTGTGTCATCACAGTTCCAGTGCTTCATTACAGCACCAGGAGTTGATTTTTGTTTTTCTTCCGCTTGTTCTTCCCCTTCATCACTTGGTTCAATAACAGACAAGCTTCGCCTTCAATGTAAGATTTGGCATGTCAATTAGGTTGCACAAGTATAGCACTAAACAATGACATTAATTTTCTGATGAAAGTGGCAAAATACAGGCCAACAGTTGTGAAATACCCTTATCTTACCTCAATGGGATATTACGGTGCACATACATATTGGAAGTCTTGTCTCCATTTGTGCAGTTCACTAAAATCAAGCAACATTACTGTACAAGTAGCACAAAAAATGAAAGCACACTGTTGAATCATGTGAAAGAAGGCTAGTACTGAACTCTCATGACGCGGAATTCAAACAACTCACAAGAAGAAGATCTGAACCAAATTTGCCAACACGGATAGGAAGTAAGATCTCCTCTTGTGCAGTTCCACTAAGATCAAGCAATCAAGCAACGTTGTCGTTGTGAATTTGGTTGAACTGCACAAAACACTCTTAAAACAAAAGTGTTTTGTGCAGTGCAACAAAAGGTCACAATGGCAACAGGGTGAAGTAGATAACCCTGTTTACACAGAGGTGCAAAGGAAACAACTAGTGGTCAATAACGGTGGGTGACACAGAAGCCAAGAAAAAGAAGCATCTACCTTATCTAAATGGGAAAGAAAGCAAGACAGTAGCATTTCTCAAACGGTGGCATTGATTAATATTAACAGAGAGATTATATTAACAATAAAATTCGTTAAACATGTAATTTGCTTTTAACTGTGGCATTGCATCAATTTTCCAGCGACATTATTAGAGGGTGTTTGTTTACAGGGACATTTTGGTGGAGGGACTAAAAAACGTCTGTGTCAGTCCCATCTAAACCAAACAAGAAGTGGGCATTTGGGACTAAAGAAAGAAGACCCCGAGGGAGAGTCTTTTTGGGACCTTTTCCAACAGTTAACCCTGCCACGCATCGCACCTTATCTCTATTAGTTCACTACTAGGGGTAACATGGTCTTTTAGCATGTCATTTAATAACCTCTAGTCCATGTTTAGTCCCTGGAACCAAGCAGGTAGGGACTAGGGAGTTTTTAACCAAATAGGGCCTTAGATTAACAACAGCTAAAGAGTTGCACGGGACAGTGGACGCACCAGCACCATGTGCATCTACCGATGTACTGGGGTGATGCACAGTCTGTTGCAACAAAGAACAAACAACCAAGGAGCATATTTGTGTTGGTCCCAATTTTGTTAGCTTTAGACACCTTTCCCTATGTGAGCGCAGCAAATCTAGTCCTGCTCAAACTCTACAGCCTTGTCCCCCAAAACAAAAGATCAGTTCATTACAGATGTGCGTACTGCGTTTGTCATTGTTTTCCCTTTTCGACCAACGTAGGTGTTGGATAGCCAGTCTGTACTAGTACTTTCCCCACTTCCTTTCCTCTGTGAACCACGTCCTAGATTTATGCTATACAACTTTCCCCACTACTTTCCCCCATTCCTGTCCTCTTTGAACCACGTCTTAGATTCATGCAATACAACTTTCCCCCTTCCTTTCCTTTTTGAACAATGTCCTAGATTCATGCTATACAACTTTTCCCACTACTTTCCCCCAGTCCTTTCCTCTTTGAACCACGTCCTAGATTCATGGTATACAACTTTCCCCACTACTTTCCTTTTTGATCCAACACCTAGATTCGAGTGCAGAAGCGAAAAAAGCCCACATGCAGCTAGAGCAATGCATGTGGAATAAGTAAACTATACCTTAAGGTTCTTGGGGTGTGGTTCGGTGGGCGACCGGAGGCCGTTCGACCCACACTATGTACGGTGGTGAAGAAGAAGGGGTCGGAGGCCCTCCCGCGCCGCTGCTGGGTGAAAGTGAACAACTGCGCCGGTAGTGGATTCCCTCCCTCGCCGACGGCGACGGCGTTAAGCCTCCTTCCCTTCCCGGCGGACGGATCCTGCCGGCTCTTTGACCAGCAGTGAGGGGAGAGAGAGGCCAGCGAAGTCTTGTTTAGATCTGGAGAGGGTGAGAGAGTGTGAAGAGAGCAACTACAAGCAGACCAGCAGTGAGGGGAGAGAGGCCAACGAAGTCTTGTTTAGATCTGGAGAGGGTGAGAGAGTGTGAAGAGAGCAACTACAAGCGCTGAGGCTCCAACGTGTATATATATACTGGAGAGAGTGTGAAGAGTGCAAACCCTAGAAAACAAGCGCCGAGGCTACAGCTTATACGTGATGAGGTGATTATACGGTCACTACGAGATCGTATAGCTCCGTATCCATCCATTTTGACCAGTCAAAGAATCCTCCTGGCACGAATTATGCTCAAGTGTAGTTATCGAACCCGAGACCTCAAGTTTGATGAGCGAACAGGCTAACCAGCTACACAACCCTCCCGTTATGTTCAACGAGAGGAAAATAACCTTTTATACATTCCTGCATTCGTGTGACAAGCATGCCGTGTTTTTTGTGTGTGTGGGAGTCATTGGGATTTAAATCATAATCGTGTCATGTGGCTTTGGTGGTAGGACTATCCACAGTGGTGCAGAAATAATGCAGCCTTAGTCACCTTACCTCTCTCCACGTAGTACGTTGGGTCCCACCAGTCAGAGGGTGAAACAAACAAATTAATAAGAAAAATTAAAAGCGCCAGCGGTGTATCTTACCTCACACATCTCGCTATTGCTCGGGAACACTGTCCAATTGATCCCTCTGTTTGCTCACGTACTATTTTAAGCGAATCCTTATTATAACATGCACACAATTTTGGGCACTTGTAGTCGACCTAAGTCAGTGTGCCACCATATCTCGTACGACTCCATCCGTCTAGGTGTAATAAGTCACGTTAGAAGGTGCAGCGGGACCAAGGTGCAAGCAGATTGGAGGAGAAGGAGAAACTTGACCGGTCATTCCTCTAATCAAAGCCCTGATTTCTGTCTGTAAACGCAACAATTAATCCAAACAACTAAGAGATGCCTCTTCTCTTCTTGTACGTACTCCATTTGTATCTCACTTCTTGTGGCTTCGCACTCGCACGATTTTCCTATTCTATGAACCTGTGTGTGCGTGTGTGTATTTAACAGCATGTGTGTGTTAGAGAGAGCGACAGATCGACCTACTCCTACAAAGAGATGGTGTTCAGTGTACGATTTTAGCCGCAAGATTTGGTGCATCCTCTCGTTTCCGGGCGTCCGGTAGGGACAGGAGGACAGCTGCCACGCCCGCTCCTGACCAGCCTAGCCCACCCAAAGCCCCTCCATCGCCCGCGCGCGCTTCCCCCCCGAAACAGTCAACGCCGCTCCAAAGAATCGGTGCCGCATTCATGCCCGGGCAGAGCAGACGCGACCTCTCACTGGCGCCAGCGTTGAAGGGAGAAGCGGATTCAAGAGTGATGGTTGCTTCGTCCGTCCAACTTACTGTTGGGTCTATGTGATTTGACGGCTCATTGGTCATTATTACTGAGGTGGTAGGACTGCTGGATGTCCCACGCTTTCGGCGAAAGGAGGTACTACTAGATTACAATTTTCTCCATTCTTACGGGGGAGGAGTGCAAGAGCAGTGAAAACACGCAGGCTCAGTGATTACATGGCCCACCTCACACTATCACCATATTTTCTGGACATCGTGCGACACCTAACTCTTTACATAGTACTCCCTTCGTTCCTAATATAAGTCTTTGTAGAGATTCCACTAGGTGGACTACATACGAAACAAGATGAATGAATCTACACTTAAAATGCATCTATATACATCCGTATGTGGTTCATGGTGAAATCTCTACAAAGACTTATATTTAGGAATGGAGGAAGTGCTTGTATAGTACGTACTGTAATTTATCAGCGAGATAGTACAATGCTATGAAGCTTCCAGCTTCTGTTACATGTATCTTGCGTCCAAGGTTGCCCGTTGCAACATTTCATCAAATACAAAGGAGACTAACATGCATCCTATTGCATCTCAATGATTGACAGATCATAGCAAATATGTACTCCCTCCGTTCCAAAATAAGTGTCTCAACTTTATGCTACATATGGAGCAAAATGAGTGAATCTACACTCTAAAATACGTCTATATACATCAGTGTTTGGAGTATGTACTAGTAGTTCATATTGAAATCTACTAAAGGAAATATATATTCCAAACAATATGATATCTCTCTAACCAAGGTAGTAGGGACGAGGAGTAAACGGAGGGAGTAGTTAAATTTTCTCCTCGTCTTGCGAGCCACCGCGCGCATGGGCGAGGGAGCGGGCGTAAGGCGTACAGTACTACTACTACTCATGCAGTCCCTAGCCATTGAAACAGAGACAACTAAGAAAAAAACGATCCATGCATTCCCTAGCCCTTGAACCGTAAACCCTAACCAGGCTTTAATTTGCTGGCAACGTCGGCGCTTCCTAAGAAATCAAGTTTGCAACCCTTCGACCATCGGATCATTTTGTGCAGTTTCACCAAAATCGAGATGAGCATCCCTGTGGCAAAGAAAGAAGAAGCGTGATTAGAATAAGATTACTGGGACTAGTTGATGAGACATAAACTCATCACAAATATAGTACGTAGAAGCCAGTAGAGGTATGTGCGGGGCGAAGAAGTAGAGAAATATCCACATGGAGTGATGTGGGCAGCTGGAGCAGTGGTGCAAGCCGACTATAAAGGGAGTTGTACCTGAGGGATGTCGGGACGTAGCTCAACCTAGAGGAGGGCGGCGGGAGGAGGCAACTACCCACATCGCGGCAGTGAGCAATGGACGAAGGCAACCTCATCGGCTTTGTGAGAGAGAATGGCGGGGACCCCTGATCGGGACGTGCCGACAGTGGGTTTTAGCCGTCGGCGACGGCGACCGCATCTACACTAAGCATCCACCCCTATGTTAGAGATGTGGCCATAGTGGTTTTGTGCGAGAGAGTGTGAAAACTGAAGAGAGCAACCCCAGCAAGCAACCGTGTAGGCTCGTCCTGCCTATGTATATAGTGGAGCGGTTTCCTTTTCTCTCCATATGAACCTATTTATATTGCATACGTGCCACTGAAGAAAAAAACTTTATTTATAAATGACGCGGCACCCACTACTCGTTCTCCTATAAACCTTGCGCTTGGCATCTCCAAACTATTAACCTTGCGATTGGCTCTTCGCCTCTTCGGGAAGTCGAGCAATAATGGTACTGAAGTATATATATGGTTCTGGCTATATGAGACTGAATGAATTGCTGCACGTCCACTACGTGGCGAGGGTCGAGGGGCGAGGGAGAGTGCGTACTATTACGTCCGTTTCAATATGGACTACATACGGAGCAAAATGAGTGAATCTACACTCTAAAATACGTCTATATACATCAGTGTTTGGAGTATGTACTAGTAGATCATATTGAAATCTACTAAAGGACATATATTCCAAACAATATGATAATCTCTCTAACCAAGGTAGGGACGAGGAGTAAACGGAGGGAGTACTAGTAAAATTTTCTCCTCGTCCTGCGAGCCACCGCGCGCGTGGGCGAGGGAGCGGGCGTAAGGCATAGTAAGCAAGCTTCACCTCATCCTGCGAGCCACCGCGCCCGTGGGCGGGGGAGACGGCGTACTAAGCAAGCTTCTCCTCGTTCTGCGAGTTGATGGGACACATCAAAAGTACTCCAGTGTATAGAGCCTTGCCTCTAAGGTAGGCCCCACATGGTTTGCCTCTTTTAACATAACGCGTCAAGTCACAATTTGTTTGTTCACCCGTGGTAGATGATCCTCCCTCCATCTAGTGGACAACCAGTACACGTGTCAAGTTACCATGTGGGCTGCCTTTTCGTACAGAAATGAGCTCCACCGTGTACCCGCGCGGGTGTGGTTGGGAAAGAGACGGGAGTACGTGCGCCGTGCGTGCACCTCTTCTCTTCGTGCACGTCCCCCACCTACGTGGGTGTGTGTGAGAGATACAAACCTAGACAAATGGCTTGTGCGTTCGTGAGTGTTTTTTGTTTTTTGGGGGGGGGGCAGGTTGATTTCGTGAATGTATTTGTGGGAATATGTGTCGATGACATCTCAAACAAAATTTTGCATGCAATGTGTGTGCAATGGAGGCCTATCCATATCATATATAGAGGGTCGGGCGATCCACGAGAAGAGAGGGAGGGGTCATAGATATCGATAGAGTCGGAGAGAGGATCAAGTGGGTGGGTGCGAGATCGATAAAGAGAGCCATCAAAATTGTGTGTGTGTGCAAGTCAAAGATATAGGGCGGCTGACCTAGCTACCGGAACGTCAGAGGGCATAGGTCAAGTTTGTGTGTGGCAGGGAGACATGACTATAGCGCTCAATGTATCGGTGTGTGTGTGTGTGTGTGCAAGGGGGTAGGGGGAGGGGTAGGCAGAGGCCTAATTATAGAGGTAGAATGACTCGTATATGTGTTGAGAAGGAGAGACCCAGCTATGTCTTGAGGGAGATCGGTCGACATCCATACATAACTGAAGGACGGCAAATAGGATGGGACAGAGAGAGAGAGGGAGGGAGAGGGGTAGAGTGTTGGATGGGTGATGGAGTTGCTTCTCGAAGATGGTGGGAGAGGCCTACTAGACAAACTGAGGGTGGAATTGCAATATTATCAATAAGAGTGGGGATGTGTTTTTGTGTGTGCCTGTGCGTGATAGATCTGTTGGGACACATCCATGGATGATGAACGGGAACCATGTGTTTGGTAAGCAAACCTAACTAGATCGGTAGATCAATTGTTGTTTTTCGGAGGAAGGGAGAGACATAACTAATGAGGTAGATCGATCGACGCGTGGGGAAAAACGAGTTATAAGGACCTAGCTAGCTATATGTATAGCGGGAGATCGGTCGGTGTACGTCCATTTGTTAGAGGCAAATAAGGCCCGGCGAGACGGATAGACAGAGAATGGAGCTAGGAGGTGGTGCGAGAGGCCCAGCTACTAGCTAGATAGGGGGAGGAGTGTGCGGTTGTGAGATCGATGAAAAGAGGGGCGAGAGTTTACACGTGAGTGGGACTGTATGAGAGACACGAGGCAAGGACACATAAAGGAGGAGATTGAAGGTGCGTGTGTATGTTATAGGCAGACATCGCTGGAGAGGTTTATCGATCGGTGCATGTGTGTCGGAAAGGAGTTGTGGAGACTGTGGGAGAACGACCTAAAGAAGAAAAAAAAAAGAATGTGCGCGATGGATAGAATGCTGAGGGAGGGGGAGGGCGTGTGCATGCACGAGAGAAAGTTAGTGGTAGCTACAAAGGTTAGAGGATTGTGTGGGTGTAAGAGACTAACAAAGATCATAATTTGATATGAAAGTGGATTCATATATTTGAATAGGAGATCATAGAGTTTTAAACATATGCATGCATGAATATAGTGGTGATACGCGTGTTCTGGTTTTGCACATGTTATACCATAATGTGATAATGCATGGCGTTTGCAACTCACAGCTAAATGTCGAACAATCTAAACCATACTATACATCGAACAATCTCACATTTTATTTGAATTTATGATAATGTGTGACGTTTGCAGCTTACAACTAAATATCGAACAATCTAAACAATACTATATATCGAACATTCTCACATTTTATTTGAATTTGTGGTAATGTGTGGTGTTTGCAACTCACATCTAAATACTTGTAGGCGTAGGCGGCGGGGCACCATACATAATGTGATAAACACATTATACATATGAGCCATGGTTTAGTTTGTGAAGATCTAGCTAGAGCTTGAAATGTACTATGATTTGAAATCAACATAAAGTGGATTCAAAAAATTGAGTTCGAGTTCATATAGTACACATAGTTCATATGAAACTTGAGACTAATCATGTGGTGTGATGTGAAGATAATACACAAACGATGGTTTAACTTGACAATAATGACGATTGTAGATCTTATTAAAACAGAGAAACGAATTCAAACACTTTGACTGCACAACAATCATTATTGTAGATCTTATTCAAATAGAGAAACAAATTCAAATTTAGTTCATATTGAAGCGGTAGTATATACGTTTGGAATGCACTAAAACGTTCATTTGAGTACTAGGTTGCATGCATTATACACGTAGCGAAATATTTCAATTGAACATGACATGGATTCAAAGTTTTGAATGACATTTGTAGTGCGAATTGATTTGGTACAGTACACGTTAGGCTTGTCCGGAAATTTCAACCCGCGCCTTGTTAGCCCGAAATATTTAAGATATATCTTTGTCTCGTTGTGCTCCGACAACTCCCTCCATCTCAACCCGCGCCTTGCTATTCCAAAATTACAACACGCGCGAAAACTCCACCTCCTGTGAAATCCCGACACGCGAAATTCCCGTGATACCCCTGAACCGAAAGAACCGCCTCAAATCGGTGGGGGTACTTTTGTAACTTACCCCACATTTCGGACAAGCGCGTCCCTAAGCGATGGTTCCCCACTCCCATCCCATCCGCCCACCCATTCGTACACCGAGGCCGGGAAAACCCGCGAAGCCCCACACCCTCCTCCGTCCGCCACCCAGCCGGAGCCTCTTCCCCGACGACGTCGTCCACATCAACACCTCGACGTCCCTTATCCACCGTACCGGGGAAGAGGCTCCGTCGTCGATCTGGTCGTCCTGCCGGTTCAGCCACCCCGTCCTCCACCTCCAAGGAGCTTCCCCGATGTTCCCCTCGTCTTTCGCGCCACCTCCATTCCCACACCACCGTCTTCACCTACACCACCGGAAGAGCATCAGCATCACCGTTTCCTCGGATGAAGTTGCGGCCTAATCGGCGCCACCAAAGAGGTTGTACACTAATCGCCGCATTTTCTTTTTGATTCGATCTCACGGTGCTGCCGGCGCTCGGTCCCGAGCCGACACAGCGCGGCTCCATCCACCGCGGCGTCGCCGGCCACATCCTCCATGGCGTCGCTCCCTCAGCGGCGACGTCCACATCAGTAGGAGCTGCTATTACTTTAGCTCTCGCTCGCGCTGCTTCTCTGCTCTTGCTCTTGGTCCCCTGCCTGGTCTGCTCTTGCTCGCGCTGCTGCTCTCTCTCTTGCTCTTGCTTGCGATGCTGCTCCGGTTTAGCTACACTTCAGTCGACTGAATTGACTT
>NC_057808.1:444716800-444718879 GCF_018294505.1 Triticum aestivum | reverse complement strand
GAAGAAAAAGCTCGGCACGGGGGGCCTAGAGGGATGGCTGGGGCGGCGGCGGACCGGCGGTGGGGAGTGTTTTTGGGTCGGGCGGGGCGGCGCACCGCCGGCCGCGGGCGGCGGGGGGCGGCTGTTTGGCTGGTGGTGGCTGGTGGCTTAGGGGGGGTGGAGGTTGAAGATGAACTGCAGGCCCTTCATTTCGTATCCAACGGCTGCAAAATCGACTGACCAGAGATGAAAAAGTCAGTCGACTGACGTGTAGCCTCACCTCTAGTGCGTTCAGTTTTGACAGTAAAATTCAGTTTTGACAGCAAAATTCAGTTTCGACAGTTAAGTTCAGTTTTGACAGTTAAATTCAGTTTCGACAGTTAAGTTCAGAGATGAGCGGCTGATGTATACATCTAGCACTTTGTGGTTATGTATTTTACGTCATCTATTGGAGATGCTATTAGAATTCCACTCAGGTTAACGTTGTCTCTCTTGTCCTGCTTCAGCCTCAGCGTCGTACAAGTCACCGGATCTGCTCCAACGACGAAACCCTCCATCACAGCGGAGCAGTACCTCGGGCTCCATCTCCAGACGCCTAAGATCTTCTTCCCCTCCTCCGACAGCCAAGTCAGCCGGAGCATCCTCACCGGCCAACCCAATCACGCTGAGATCGACATGGCTTCGCCAAAGAGGTTGTACACTTCTTGTGGTTTGACTTAATCTCACCATGCTTCTTTGCATCCTGTGATCTTCCAATTCTTGTGAACCAAACACCCAGATTGGCAGAAATCCTATGTTTTTAAATTTCTGTTTTGCACATGCATTCCTATCCTATTCATGTCTATTTCCTATCCCTGCATTGTTAGAATCCTCAAATTCAAACAAGCCCTTACACAATTACTTCTGTTACAGATATGTGTCAAAGAAAACCTTGTGTGGTTTGTCCTGCTCCTGCGGTGCTGTGTTCCACCCCAGCTCAGCTGCTCCAACGATGGAAGGGTTCACCACAGCAGGGATCCGCTCTCCAGACTGTCTTTCGCCGCCTCAGATCTTCTTCCCACTGCATTACCATCATCAACTGAGCAGATGACCTTGAGGACTACACGGGTCCGCAAGAGAGGTCGCACTCTTCCGTGTGTGCTTACGTTATTCATCGCTTAATATGATGACATGCTACTTTATCGTCGTGTTCACCTATTACACTTCGACTCAGGTCCAAACTTATGCTGAAACTTGAGTTTTTAAATGGTTGTGGAGTACATATTGGGGCAGCAATCAGTACTATTTGTCTACTATCTGGTTAATCTTGGGTGTCTACTATGAGTTTCATGTTGGGTGCAAACAAACATTAAAGGAGCCATTATCTGCATTTTTTAACTAAAGCTATTATGTGCCTGCTATCATTGGTTTTGGGTCTATCCACAGTTTGCTATCATCACTCTGGATTTGTGCATGCACTCCTTACATAATCTCACTATGTTTTATTCCTATGCATGTCAGTATTGTACACAATGGAACTGAACATGTAGAGCAAAAGAGACGAGCCTTGTGTGGCAATAAAATTTCATGCAGACGTCGCTCCATGGTGGGCGCAAAGGCAGCGCCCCCTCCACCCATTTCGGATCGTAATCAAGAGGAAGATAACTGTTCTGAGGGGGATTCAGAAGCAGAAGACCACTCATATTTACCCCATGAGGTCTTCACTCTAACTTGGCATGCTGATGTTGGTTATATCATGCATATGGTGCCTTGCATTGCTTACTTTATACATCAAATATGTCAACTGCTTAGTTTAGACATGCTTTGTGTGAATGCCACCTGTTTAGTTTATTCATCATTTATGTGAATTATGCAATGCCATCTTGTTTAGCCAGACATCATATATGTGAATTTTGCAATGCCATCCTGCTTAGCCAGTCATCTTATATGTGAATTATATCAGGCCATCCTTTTTTTCGTTACGTATTACATTTGTCAACAATGTTAGTACATTCAACTACTCTTCGTGTGCATCAGCCATTTGACACGGTGATGGAAAATTCTGGAGTGAAAACAAGGTCTTCATAGCAGACTATGCTATCTGACGAAGCGCATATCTCG
>NC_057808.1:444709286-444716646 GCF_018294505.1 Triticum aestivum | reverse complement strand
TAACTTGGCAGGGTTATGTTGCTCATATCGTGCGTATGATATCTTGCATTGCTATGTCATTTGGTTAGTTTAGACATGATTTGCGTGAATGCCACCTGTTTAGTGTCTAATTACCATATATGTGAATTATGCAATGCCATCTTTTTGCAAGGCATTATATATGTGAATTATGCAATGCTATCTTGTTGCAAGGCATTATATATGTGAATTATGCAATGCCATGCTGTTTGGCCAAGCGTCATATATGTGAATTATATCATGTCGTCATTTTTTTGTATTTCTCATTGCTTTTGTCGACAATGTTTGTATATTCAACTGCTCTTCCTGTGCATCAGCCATTTGAATTGGTGATGGAGAAATCTGGAGTGAAAACAAGGTCCTCAGAGCAGACAATGCTACCTGGTGAAGCAGATATGTTGCTGGTTACAGATAGCTCTTCAGAGGAGGATTCAGAGGCAGATGACTAGTCCTATTATCCCCCTGAGGTGTATGCTCAAACTTGGCAGGGTTATATTACCCATATCATGCATATGTTGTATTGCAATGCTTAGTTTTTACATCATATACACGATATTGAATGCCATCTCCTTAGTTGACACATCATATATGCGATTGCTCTCTGCTCACTTCCTTAGTATACAAATCATATATTTGAATTATATCATGCCATGATGTTTACATAGACAGCATGTATCTGAATTATGGCATGCCAATCCATTTTCTCAAGACATAATATAGTTATCTCATCTCATCCTGTTCACATAGTCATCATATTTTGAATTATGTCATTCTATCCGTGAATTATATCATGCCATCATGTTTCCATCGACAGCATGTTTGTGATTTATGGCATGCCAACCACTTTAATAGACACATCGTATAGTTATATCATGTCATCCTGTTTACATAGTGATCATATTTTGAACTATGTCATTCTATCCTGTTTAGTTAGCCATCATACATGTGAAATTGTGTCATGCTATCCTGTTTAATTAGCCATCATATATTTGAAATTATGCCCTGCTATTCTATTTGGTTAGACAACATAAATGTGAATTATTTCATGCCCTGTTTTCTTCCCTACTATCCATTGCACCTGTCTATCTTACAATATATGTACATTCAATTACTTTTCTTGTTTATCAGCCATTTCACTTGGAGGGGGTGATGGCAGTATCTGTGGGAGTAAAAACACGGTCTTCAGTAAAGATCGTGCTACCTGTCAATGGAGATAGAACCATGGTTGTACTAGCCCAAGAACTAGCCCCACCACACATAACCCAGACTCACACAGATCATACCCCTACCCAGTTGGACAGAGAACCAGCTACACCCCTTCTAACCCCAACCCCAGCAGATAGTAACCCAGTTCCTGTTGACACAGCACCGTCTCCACCACAGAGCACCCAAATACGAGCAGTTAGTAAGGCAACTGCAGTGCCCAAAGCACGAGGACCACCACTCCGAACCCCAAGTCAATGCTTAAAGCAGAAGAAGAATTGTTCTCAGGTCAGGTTCCGTAGCTATGGTTCATACTACTTTGCTCTTGCATCACTGTATTTACTCATACCAACTAATTTCAAATTTGAAGGATGCAATTGAAACTCCAATGGCGCAACAGGTATGTTTTAAACCTGTTTCTTTAACGTGTTTGCTGTTGTAACTTGCTCTATGTTGATTTCAATTTCAATTGAATAAACAGTTATGTTCTCATGCCATGCACATTATAAGTGTTGTTATTGCTGTGTAGTTTCCCATACTTATATTCTGTCTATGCTGCTTTGTCTTAAATAGATATGATTCGAACTGTATCTATCTTGATTTGGCAACATAAACTAGAATGATATAGACCATACAGTGACCATACTACATAGATATATGTTTGTTTCATGCTGTTATCCTGTCCACCTTACTACTGAACTGGTTTACCAAAATGAGTTTCATATACTACATTGAAAACCTGTGATGTGTTTGTTTGTTTCTCCTTTAGAACGCGGATAAAATATTGGAGAAGAGTACCCCGTTATGCAATGGTAAAGGAAGTAATGGAGATCAGGTTCAAGATAGTGAGACATCCCTGTTGTTCTCCAAGAAAGCTGATAAAAACTATATTGAAGACACTGAGACAACCCCAAAGTCATGTCTTGATGTAGTGTTCGAGTTACTGGCTACTACTGCTGGCACCAGCTCTTCGTAGTCGCTGCCTGAATCAGTTCGGCTTCTTGAGTCTCAACTTCAAGTTGAAAGACATCGATCAGATGTTATGCGACAGGAAGCCGAAGGACTGAGGAAGTCCCTGCAGAATTCAGATGCATACTTTCTGGTGCAACAGGAAGTGCTGGAGGATTTAAGCGCCAAACAAGAGAAAGTTAATAAGCTTGCTAAGCATCTTGCCAGCATTATGGGTACCTAGGATATTGTTTCTTGAGATCTTCTGAAGTGGTTTCAGTTCTGGACTTGTTTTGCTGCGGCATTTATAAGCTGCTTTGTTCCCTATATTTGCATTTGTGGCGAACTTTGATGCCCAGTGGATGTAATATGTGTAATAGCCGTGATAGCCTAGCGTAAGTTACTTGCTTATTTATTTCAGTTGTCTTGTTTATTTGTTTTCTTGTAGTCAGTGCAGTTCTTTTTCCGCGGTTTGCTAGTGGCCGGAATAACCTATTTTTGAAAACTAGGCCACATTAATAATGGGCTACATATTTACTGTAGTTAACATGGGCCTCCTACGGGCCGTAGAAACAATGGGCCTCCTACGGGCCATAGAAACAATGGGCCTCCTACGGGCCGTAGAAACAATGGGCCTTCTAAGGGCCGTAGAAACAATGGGCCTTCTACGGGGCGTAGACACAATGGGCCTTCTACGAGGCGTAGACACAATGGGCCTTCTAAGGGTCGTATCATCAATGGGCCTTCTACGGGCCGTATGATCAGTTGGCCAAACATGGGCCAATAACAGACCACATTATGGCCGTAAATGGGCTAGAGTTGAAATCGTCCGTTCATGGGCCGACCATAATGGGCCGTCGCTAATAGGCCATATTTGATGACGCTATGAAAATGGCCCAACGTATTAACGGGCCACAAACGGGCCGACTGTAACCACGGGCTGTATTTGGCCCACAAGCAGAAAATGACAGTAACGGGCCAAAAGTAAACGAATGCTGGAAATGAGCACAAGAATAAATGGGCCCTAAGAAGGCCGAAAGATAACATGGGCTAGAAACGGCCCAACGGAATAATGGGCCATTAATGGGTATAAAGTGATACACTGTTCACTACGGGCCAGTTTTACCACGGGCCGTTAATGGGCTGAGGGTTACTAAGGGCCTCATATGGGCCAAAAGACGTCATGGGCCATACATGGGCCGAAAGTTCAAACGGGCTGGAATTATATTGGACGGCCCAGATGACGCTACTGGGCCTAATTCGGATAGGCCGTAAACGGGCCCTGGGTTAGCGGGCTGTAAATGGGCTATATGCGAACAAGCCGTTAACAGGCTTGCCGTGGGCCGGCCCGCCACCTTTTGACCAAGTCAAATGGGCCGGCCTTTTCACAGGAATGGGCCTCTGTTGGGCCGTGCCACATGTCAACGTATCATAGGCGCTTTGGGTCCAATGAGTGGATGACGTCTGTCCCAACGGTGAGCTGACATGTGTTTCCTCAAGCCAATGCTGATTTTACACATGGAAAATCCCCATTGGTCGGGGCTGTTAGCAGGTTATCGGATCCAAAATCGGACCCGATAGCTTAACGGCGTTCCGTTACGGTGGATGCCACGTGTTGGTCACCCTTGACGAAAGCACTTCAATGACGCGCGATTTATCGTCATGGAAGTGGACACTTTCATGATGATAATTTTGGTAATGTCATGTAACACTTCTACGACAGCACAGGTATGACTATCTTGATTCTGTCATAAATTTGTCATGGATGTACATGCATCACAGAAAACGTGACCTACTGTGACAAACATGTATCATCACGGAAGTGTATTTTTTGTAGTGCTTGCCTTCCGCGCCAAGGAGAGTCCCGCTGCCACCGTCCATTAACACTTTAGTGACCCGAAAGTCATCCACGGTTGGATTTAGGACCAAAGCGGCTGGTGCCCGGACTGCGCGGGACCTTGGTTCGTCATCGGCATTGAAAGTAATTGCCGTATCGTTCCAAGGGTTTATTGCTGCTATTTGGCAGACTTCGGCGAGGTCGCAGAGCACTCTTTTGCGCCTTATTTGATGAGAAGGTCTCGAAGACCGTGAATACTTTGAAATCTTCGTCCTCCGACGAGTACTTCTCCGGGGTATTGTTGGTGAGAATACCCTCGCCGCTCTAGGCCACCTGCCGGAGTATCCAACATGCCCGTAGGCTATGTGTTGGTTCGGTATTCGGCGTCATGTGTATTTGACAGGGCCTATCGAGCCATTCCTCGAAGAAAGTTCTATGTCCCATAAAGGGCTTGGTTTTCTTGTCCACAGGATGATGATCAGGTGCCCCGCGAGGGTGCATCCTTTTTACCCGCCCGGGAGATGGCTTAAAGGCCAGCGGTTCCCAGCGGGCTGTCTGATTTTTCCAGGCAGTACGCGACGGCGATTGAGGGCAAATGTGTACGACCAAGATCAGGAACTCACGGGAAGATATCACAACACAACTCTAAAACATAAATAAGTCATACAAGCATCAGAATACAAGCCAGGGGCCTCGAGGGCTCGAATACAAGTGCTCGATCACAGACGAGTCAGCGGAAGCAACAATATCTGAGTACAGACATAAGTTAAACAAGTTTGCCTTAAGAAGGCTAGCACAAACTGGGATACAGATCGAACGAGGCGCAGGCCTCCTGCCTGGGATCCTCCTAACTACTCCTGGTCGTCGTCAGCGGCCTGCACGTAGTAGTAGGCACCTCCAGTGTCGTAGGTGTCGTCGTCGACGGTGGCGTCTGGCTCCTGGACTCCAGCATCTGGTTGTGACAACCAGATAGAAAAGAAAAGGGGGAAAAGAGGGAGAGAAGCAATCGTGAGTACTCATCCAAAGTACTCGCAAGCAAGGAGCTATACTACATATGCAAGAGTATATGTGTAAAGGGGCATATCAGTGGACTGAACTGCAGAATGCCAGAATAAAAGGGGGATAGCTAGTCCTGTCGAAGACTACGCTTCTGGCCATCTCCATATTGCAGCATGTAGAAGAGAGTAGATTGAAGTCCTCCAAGCAGTATCGCATAGCATAATCCTACCCGGCGGTCCCCTCCTCGTCGCCCTGTTAGAGAGCGATCACTGGGTTGTATCTGGCACTTGGAAGGGTGTATTTTATTCAGTATCCAGTTCTAGTTGTCATAAGGTCAAGGTACAACTCCGGGTCGTCCTTTTACCGAGGGACACGGCTATTCGAATAGATAAACTTCCCTGCAGGGGTGCACCACATAACCCAACACGCTCGATCCCATTTGGCCGGACACACTTTTCTGGGTCATGCCCGGCCTCGTAAGATCAACACGTCGCAGCCCCACCTAAGCACAACAGAGCGGTCAACACGCCGGTCTAACCCTATGCGCGCAGGGGTCTGGGCCCATCGCCCTATGCACACCTGCACGTTGCGTACGCGGCCGGAAGCAGACCTAGCCTAGTGGCGTTCCAGTCCAATCCGGCGCGCGCCACTCAGTCGCTGACGTCAAGAAGGCTTCGGCTGATACCACGACGCCGGGATACCCATAACTACTCCCGCGTAGATGGCTAGTGCGTATAGACCAAATGGCCAGACTCAGATCAAATACCAAGATCTCGTTAAGCGTGTTAAGTAACCGCGAACGCCGACCAGGGCCAGGCCCACCTCTCACCTGGGTGGTCTCAACCTGCCCTGTCGCTCCGCCACAAAGATCCACTTGCGGGTACTCCTACGAGCCGACCCGACTTTAGTCATCACATGTGTCATGTATAAAGTATATAAGTATATACCCGTGATCACCGCCCAGGTGATCACGGCCCGATAGTATAGCACAGCAGACGGACAAGAATGTAGGGCCACTGATGGAAATCTAGCATCCTATACTAAGCATGTAGGATTGCAGGTAAAGGTAACAACAGTAGTAGCAAGGATAGGCTATGCATCAGGATAGGATATCGGAAAACAGTAACATGCTACACTACTCTAATGCAAGCAGAATAGAGAAGAGTAGGCGATATCTGGTGATCAAGGGGGGGCTTGCCTGGTTGCTCTGGCAAGTAGGAGGGGTCGTCAACTCCGTAGTCGAACTGGACAGCAGCTGTTTCGGTCTCGTAGTCTACCGGAGAGAAGAGGGGGGAAGAAACAGTAAATACAATGCAAACATAAGCATGACGATGCGTGACATGACAATGAGCGGTGCTAGGTGTGCCCTAACGCGACAGTAGGTGGTACCGGCGAAGGGGGGAACATCCGGGAGGTATTCCCAATGTTTCGCGTTTTCGGACAGACGGACCGGAGGGGGAAAGTTGCTAGTTCGATAGGTTAGGGGGTTGTGGTGGACGAACAGACTGTGTATTCGGATTCGTCTCGTAGTTCTGAGCAACTTTCATATAGAAAACATTTTCATCCGAGTTACGGTTTAAAAGATATGAATTTTCAAAGTTTATTTCAATTTCTGGAATTACTTATATTAAGCAAAAATGAATTATGACGTCAGCATGAGGCAATGCTGACGTCAGTAGGTCAACAGGTCGGCTGACCAGTCAAACCAGACAGGTGGGTTCAGTGGGACCCACATGTCAGCCTCTGTTAGTCTAATATTTGTTTAAACTAAACTAACAGTCTAATTAGAGGGGTGGGCCCCATATGTCAGTGAGTGATTAGTTAATCTAATTATTTTTATTTATAAAACATTTTTCTTTTTCTTTTTCTTTTTTAATTTTTTCGGCGGGGCCCGCATGTCAGTGACTAGGCCTGCCCAGTCAGCACGTTGACCCAGTCAACGGGGCCCACGGGGCCCACTGGCAGGGGCACTGGGGTGGCCCCAGGCCAGCCACGTCGGCGGCAGGTCAGTACGGCGGCCGGAGCAACTCCGGCGAGCCAAACGCGGCGGCGCGGCTCGGGAGGGGTGCGGGTTTCACGCACAGGGGGTTTGCGGGGGCGTGGCTGGGCGCGTTCGACGCGGCTCGGCGCCGCGCGTCCAACGGTGGTGGCCGGAGGGGCTGGAACAGGCGGGGGCGAGCGCTACGAGCTCGCCGGCGGCGAGGTGCTACGGGCTGGGGCGGGTGCGGCGTTAGAGCGCGCGAGCGGCCGAACTATCTAGCTAGGCGGGTGCGGCACGATGCGGTCGAACTAGCGGGCCTACGCCCGTGACCATTTGGTCACCGGAGACCCGCCGGCGGCGAGCTCCGCGGCGCG